>NC_133666.1:508903742-509208975 GCF_037893015.1 Macrotis lagotis | reverse complement strand
TTGTTATATATAGTGCCTCTTGCTGGATGAGTAACTCTGCTGCAAGAGGCTATGGCTGATGGGAGAAAGATGAGAGAAAAATCTCCCAGCTTGCCCTATGGTAGAGGTTCCGGAAGTCATACACAATTGCTCTCTGCCTCAAAAGTCTAAACTACCTCGATTGCTTCCAGGATCAGCAAGCTTAGTTTTCTAAATGTCATCAGTTTTCTTCCATCCAGTGAGCAAGTGCCCTTTTTATTCTATCAGAGAGAGAACTCCTTAATTCAACATTTCTTTGCAATCCTTTAACATATTAGTACCTCCTTACTTCTGTTACCTACTTCTTGTTTTATGGCAGGGATGGGAACCTTTTTCTTTTGCCAAGGGCCATTTGGATATTTATAACATCATTCATGTGCTAGATTTGGTCAAATATTTAATTAATTCACCCCATAAAAAGTTCCTAAATTTATTGAATTTCCAGCCCTACTTGTGGTTGTTGTGATAATGCCAGACCAAATGACCCTTGAGCTGACGTTCCCAACCACTATTTTATGGAATTACTTTAACAAATTGAAATAGGGAAATCAAATCCTCCTTAGTATAGTAATATATGTATGTATATATATATATGTATATATATATATATATATGTTTGTGTGTGTGATACACATATATACAATATACATACATGGTGGCACAGGCATTAGAGAGGGTGCTGCATTTTAGAAGCAAGGCAGAATTGAGGTAGCTCAAAGGAAATGTGAGATGCATTAGTTTAATGTACCCACCCCAGTTGTTCACATGGACTATTTGGTCCTGACCCATGGTAGAGCATTCTGTGCTTGTATTGTCTGATCAACCACAGGCAGGCACACTGTAATTTGTCTCTAACATAGTGCTATCATTTTGATCTTCTTTGATAACAGACAAGAATCGACCAACCATTATGTATATATGTACATATATATTTGATATATATATATATATATTTGATATTTTATATCAAGTTATACATAAAAATCACAGTTATTTCTAATATGTTCTATTTTCCTTTATTACTATTTTTCCTTCAGAACATGTGAATTTGTGTCAGTTATCTCTTCATATGGAAATTCTGTTCACTTAAGCAGGCCAATAATGTTAAAAACTTTTGGGGGTTATTATTGTTTTTAATTTATGAAATAAAACAAGCATTCCCACAATATAGCATAATATAATAAAAGAGATTGTGATTCAAACTCATGTTGTTCTGATTCCAAGGCCATTATACCAAACTGTCTATTATAAAAGAAGGAGTTCATTAGAAATAAAGGCATTTAACTAACCAGAATTTAAAACTAACTATACTTAGGAGCATGGTTTTTGTTGTTCAGTTGTATCTGACTCTTCCTGTTCCCATTTTGTGTTTTCCTGGCAAAGATACAGTGAGTAGCTTGATATTATTTGGATAATACAAACAGAATTCATGATAGGAGTTTAAAATTTGGATCGGAACTTAAGGTGCACCTAAAAATAAAAAAAAAATAGAACAAAACAATGCAATTAGTTGCCAAGACTTTACTTTATCTTGGTGTGCACTAATTCTGCTTTTACAATACTTTTCTAAAAGTTTGGTGGTGGAATCATAGAGAAGATGGGGAAATGAAATGGGGAAAAGCCTTGGCAGGAGTATCAGTGTTCATTGGTGGTACTTTTCTAAAACCCATTGGGAGCCTTTCCATAATGTGACCTACTTAAAAATGACCTCTTTTTTTCCTTCCAAGAATAATTATAGACATATTTTATCAATGTGAGATTGATTGCTGAAATCTTGGAGGAGTAGTTGCAAGGTGACTGGAAAAGAATTGAGTGAGAATTCCTTCTCTGAATATTTTGTTGTTAAGAAAAAAAATACATAGTCCCTATAATTCCCTTTTTATCCAGGAAAGGAGAATGGAAGTAGATCCTTCCAGAACAGAACATTATTGAGGCTTGAATTCTATTACTGACATTAGTAGATATATTATGTGATCAGAAATAATCTCCCTCTTCTATGAAACAGTATTAACTTTTAATTTATTTACTTGTTTTGTGTAATCTTGACCAAAGTTATGGGGTCTTTTTGGAATCATTATGAATATTTTCTAAAGGAATTTTTAAGATCCTAACAATTATCGTGCATTTTTTTCAAATAAATAAGTCAGGTGTTGATTTTCCTTTCTTTTAATCTTTTTCCTTCCCTTCCTTTCCTCTCACTTCTTTCCTTCTTTATCTCCCTTATTCCTTCCTCTCTTCCTCCCTCCCTCCCTTCTTTTCTTCCATTCTCCCTTCTTCCCTTCATCCCTTTTTGATCATATCTTTTTTATTGTTGCTTAAGTTCATTCTTGTGCTTTTATGTTTGATTGAAATTCTCAATTTAGTTACCTGCAACTTCAGCTGCTGGATTATGAAGCAAATTTGTACTTTTGGAGGAAGGTTTGTGACTGAAGGCTGTTCAACTCACTAATGATTTGAAGAAACTTTGATATTTACCCCCATGATTGTTTAGGGGACAATACTTCACTGAAGGAGAAATGATAATTTTTGCCAATATTTGTAAAATCTGTAGAAAGGATTCCAGAAGTTGTTGATTAAAAATAAGTGTCTTAACTTGCTTTAGTACTCTTACTTTTTAAAGATTTTTTTTAAAAAAAGGCAATAAAATATTGGTTTTTTGTCTCTTTAAAATTTAAACTCTTTGTTTTTCTTTCTTCTAACCTCCTCCCTCCTTCAGGTTAGGAATGAAGAAAATTAGAATTATTTTGTATTTTAATGGAAGGAGAATTGCACTTTTTAATGATCTGACCCTGTGAGATTTAAACAGTTACTCTTTGGGTCTAATTCCTTTTTTGTAAAACAAAGGGATTGGGAGTAGGTGATCTTTGAAGTCCTTTCCATCTCTAGATATATGATCCTTTGACCAAAACTCTTTAAAAAGTAATTTCTGTGTTTCTATATGTTTGTGAATAGTCTTAACTTTTCTTTGGTAGAAAAAGCACAGAACAACAGCTTCCTGCTTGATTTATGAAAAAAAAATCCATTCAGTAAAAAGATCCAGATTAGAGATAAGCACAATGTTGAAAATTAAATTTTAAAATGATTATGATTAATTTTTACAAATACGTCCTTTAATTGGTAAATAAACAAGATACTTTCAAAAGATGACTCAATATTGAAAAATTGACACCAATATTGACTTTTTATTTTCATAGCCATGCAAATTTACTAAATATGTGATAATGCATAAAATATAGATTTGCTATTCAATGAGTTTTACAGCATAGAGAGCCTTTTAATTAGTGAAATCTACTTGAGGCTGATAAATCATTTCAGAAATTGAATCAATGTAGAAAAATCTTGTGTTTTCATTCACCATTTTTTTCTGGTTAATAAAACAGCAACAAAAATAAGTCATTAAAGCTGAGTTTCTGAATGAATTCATTATGACTCTGAGCTGTTTTCTTCTTTTCTTCTTTCATCTCTCTCCTTCCTAATGCTATTGATTACCTTGTGTTTAAAAGTTTGAGTTAGCAAGTCTTTTTTGGAATCCTCCTTTGAAGGAAAGAAGGACAAATACCAGGCACAGTTCAGTCATAAGGTTAATGGACAATTCTTTTTTTTTTTTTTTCTGATTCCCATCTTTAAAAATCACCTTTAATTGAAAGAAACATTTGATGTTCCTCAATTTCAAAAGTGAAGAATTTATCCTAAATCTACTTGAGTACCTCTTTATATCCTTTGCACTAGTTTGATCTATAGGGAACAATCTGGGAAAATGATGTAGAATTACTTGAATGTGATGGATTGTTGATATGGTACTAGATCCAACTATATGTTGAATCGTACCTCAGATGTCTCATAGGGCAGTATTACCTACAACTCAAAATTCTTCCTTTTCTAAACTGGAGTGCCACATTCCCTTCTAGGACAATAAAATTTTGTTTCTCCATTCTCTAACTCGCTTTTCTTGACCCTTTTCTTCCTCCTCCCTCCTGTTCTGTTCTCATTTTTCTTACTCTTCAACTTTGATTCCGTGGTCCGCTACCTATGTTTATATAATATGAAATAAAACTGGAAAAGCATATGGGAGAAGGCCAAACCAAGGGAAAGTGATGTCAAAATAGGGGGGAAAGGCCATTGGAGAGATCAAGGAATACCTTTTGAAGGAGTTAGAATTTGATGTGACTTTTAAAAAATGTGTCAGAACCAACGGGTGAGGATTGAAAGGAAAGACCACAATTCTAAGCTTAGAAAAAATTGTGAAGCAGGCTGTTGTGATATGTTTGGGGAGTAGTGAGTAGTTCACTTTGTCCAGAGTATAAGGTACAGGGAGGGGAATTAGCATGAGAAGAGGTAAACAGAATAGGGGGAGGGATCAGACTGATAAAGATCCATGAAGGCCTATTTAACTTGTGAAAGAGATTTTGCTAGAATATAAACCATTATATAAATTCTAGCAACTATTTATAATCTCCCTGGTCTCTTCACTCCAAACACCCACCATATTACTGACAGAATAATCTACCTACATATTGGTCTAATCACAAAACTTATTTTAAAACAAAACAAAACAAAAACAAATGGATTCCCTACTGTCTATCAAATAAAATACAAATGTCAGCCTGGCATTATAAGTCCTCTACAATATGGGTCCTGATTTCCTTTCCAACTGATATTCATGTACTCTATTTTCTAGGCCAATTGTGTTACATACCAATATTTTCCTGCCTGAATTTCTTGACTCTTTTTTTTTTTTTTTGAGTATACAAATACCTCCTCACTGTCCCAATATCCCTGTTCCAACACCCCTGGAAAGGAATCCAACAATACACTGCCCCAGCATTAAAGCCCAATATGTCACAAACATATCTACCATGATTTATTTTAGCTATGAGGGAGATTCATTGAATCTTTCACAGAAGTTTGTACTTTTTCTGTGCATGTTTTTTAATTCTTAACTAGTGAGATCATTATTTTTTGCATTTCTTCTCCATCCTTAAGTATGCTTGTACCCCCAGTAGATGAAAACTTCTTGAGGCTAGGGATCTTTTAAAAAAAATTTGTCTAGTTCCTAGTTCTAATGCACTTAACATAATAAGGTCTCACTAAGTGTTTTGTCAAATTGAAGCATTTTAGACAGAGCATTATTTACCATATTTTTAGAAACTATAATCCCTTTAAAAACTTCTGAGTCTGTAAGATATAACATAACTCTGAAATAACATATATGTTGGTAAAATGATGGTATTAACAGGGTAAAATATTAAAGATATGTTAAACTTATAGAAACAGGTGTTTGTTCTCCTGACAAACCACATCAAAACAAAAGCAAGACCCTTTTCCCTCCTTTTATTCTACCATTAATTATGGTTTAAAAGGGAAAAAAATCAAACCATGAGGAATTGTGATGTAATAGAAAAAGCACAGAACTTAGAATGAAAACCTGCCATCTTATCAACATCCCTTACCATTTATATTAGCATACACAAATCATGTAGTCTCTCTGAATCTCAGTGGTCTTCATCTGTAAAGTGGGTATGATATTTCCTCACCCTAGCTATCTCAGAGAATTGATATGAGGAAAGACTTTATAAGCCTTAAAAGTACTATAGAAACTATTGTTTTTCTTTCTTCTGATGGTGCTTATATGTCTTCTCCTTTAAGCCGGTTGACACCAGAATTGGGAGAATAATCTTCCTATATTATTTCCCTTCCTACTTCCCTCACCCTTCTCCTTACTTGCAAGTCTTATGTTTCAATTAATCATTTGGCAAAGAAACATTTTTCATTGAAAAAGGAACCAAGAAGCCACAGCTTTGTATCTAGGTGGACTAATTGTGAATGGAAGGAAATAATTTATTTTCTGACATATGGTGCAGCTGATGGACTTGTAAGAAATACTGAAATGGGATAAGCTGCTTTGGGACTGATAACATTTAACTGTAGTGTCCATTTCTTTGACTGGAGACTTTGTTTTCTCATTCTGGTTACTGATCATGAACTTAGGATTTCTTTCATATCTTTTTCCTTATGTTTCTTCAGCTCAGTGATGCTTGGCTTGTTTTATATAGATGGTAATTTTATCCTTTTCTCAATGGTTAGAATAATTGTGAGCCTAATGCACCGGCCTTACTGAGTTCGAAGTTATCTTGCTTTTAAAAGTTTAGTTCTAAAACTCTGATGAAGTGGGGTGGGCTAAAATCCTTTTAGAGAAGGACAAGCATTTCTCTTTAAATGAGGGAAGGACAGAGGTATCTTTGCTGGGATCTACCCTGATATAAGGTGTGGCATAGACATTTCAGTCACAATTGTCAGTGTCCTGACATCCCATAAACACAAGTTACTTTTATTAGGTTATTAGGCTGTGAGAGAGGATTGTCTTCACCTTATTACCTGCCCTTAGGTTTTGATGGGTGATAAAAATTGATATGATTCCTAATTCAAGTAGTGTTTATGTTGATGAAATGGGAATTTTTCACTTGTTTCCTAAACATTTTATTGTGTAAACTTTGAATATTTTGGACTATTTCAATGCCTGCCTAGCACAATACCTTTCTTTAGAAAGATAACTAGGAATTATTTCATCTAGAGCAAAAAATAGTTGAGGGGGATGGTGATATAGAGGGCAGACCAAACTCAGGTGTTGTAAGGAATAGTTTAGGGCACTTGAGTGGTCACTGTTAACTGCCTTACAGGAATGCTATAGCCACAGACCCTTGGGAAGGATATTTGTGGGGCTTAAATGAGTAGTGGAACAGGCTGCTTGCAGTTCTGTAGGTGAGATACAAATAACCAAGGGGAGACATTGTAACCTCCTGCCACCACACTACACATTTTCTCTGTAAATTAGTGTTCTGGGGCAAAGTCCTACTACTCTCCTGCCACTCTCTGACTCTCAAATATCAGATATTTAGGAATATTATTTGATTAACTGAAGATAATTTGCCCATTATTTTTGATTCAGGTCATAGTTCTATTCCCTCTGTTTGAATAGAATTCTGAATATATTATTCTAAATAATCTAAACCTCAAAGTTCTGAAGTCCCTTCTCTCATGTGAAAGGAAGCATGGCCATCTCTGAATGGAATCAGAAAACAAATAAGCACACATGTCCTTTCTCTGACACTACCTGGTTCAGTTTGATCGCAGACAAAGTTATATAACTTCTTAGTGTCGTCCCAGCTGCATTTTTACTTATAGAAGAGTTGTTGACCTGCTTTGGTAGAAGTCTCACCATTGGGAGTTCTCAACACCAAATAAATCACAGGTCCTGTCAAAAACAAACACAAAAGTAAAATATTCAACCCAACAAAGAGCCTTTTAGTGACACTTGATTTGGAGTCAGGAGGACAAGGATCTGATTTTGATTTCAGTAATTAGCTTTGCAACCTGGGACAAGACACAACTTTCCTAGTTTATTTCCTTACGTGAAAGGTGTGACTAGAATATTTTTATTTATACAGTGTTACTGTAAAAAAGTGCTTTGCTATCCTCAAAGTACTATACATATAATTATGTTATTGTTTATCTTTTAGAAAACATTGAAATTATTATTCCTTTATGGATGAATTTAACAGGGCTAAGAATTTGGGGCTAAATTCTTTTTGGTATAAGAGCTTCTCATATTCCATTAAAACCTATTATTTTCTTTGTGTGTGTATGTGTATGTATATATGTATGTGCATATATCTATATATAGTGTATGTGTGTGCACACTTGTGTTTGTATGTACGTGTGTGTGTGAATTCTCCAGGCACTCAGGGTATAGGGTAATTTCTTGAGTTACTCCTAGCTTCATGGAACATCTAAGTTTTTCAAAGAAAGCTTTCATACTCTTAATAATTTGAGACCTGGCTCAGGCAGAACATGTACAATACTATGAGTGGGATTATGCCTGAAATAGAAATTCTACAGGAGGAATACCAGAATAATTTCAATCAATATTTGGGCATGTATATCATATATAATTAAACAAAATATGTGACGCTTTGGTAAAGTTAAGTCACTGGAAGCATAAAATAGGAATGCTTGCTTTTGCCTATTCTGTTTTAGGATAGAGATTCTTAACTTGGAGTCCCTATTCCTACTTCAAAAAAAGATAATTATATCTCAATTATAATCAACTTTCTTTGTAATTCTGTAAATTACACTTTGTACATTTAAAAACATTCAGACAAAGGGCCCACAGACTTCACCGTATTGACAAGGCACCCAAAAAGAGTAAGGACCTATGTTTTAGAGACTAAAGATAGATGATTGATCTGGCCTGAAATCACCCAAAAGGAAAGCTTGATGATAATGTGGAAGTCATCCTTTTGCCTTTATCTCTGAGAAAATTCTAATACATTGCAGTGGGTGACATCTGTAGGTACAGTGTTCTTTAATGTTGCAGATCACAACTGTATAATATTAAAAACATATGGCTGCAAACATTTTAAAATTGTGCAATATAGAATTCTCATTCATCATGGAATCCTGAATGCAGGGATCTGCAAGGGCCCTCCGTTAATTATAGGGCCTGACATTTCTAGGACTAACTAAGAATGATACAGTTGGCTATGAATCATTTCTTCCCATGCTGAAATGCCAAGTTTCTGTTTTATTGCATTGAAGATTAAGTCCAACAGAGCGGTAGTGATTCTGAACATCAGTATTTTTTGCCTCCATCAACTTGCTGATGCAGCATTTATATAATACAAATGAACCTCTGCACCTTTTTAAAGTGCTTTAAATCGAGACAAATTTATGCCTCATCAAAAGGTTAATCCTGACAAATTATTGTAAATTATTTCTGGTGGGTGTGCTATAGGTGCAGCTAAATTAATCCTGCACTATATGCAGTTGGATATGCATGTTGGATAAAATGTTCAAGGCTTTCTGTAGTAAGAGGAAAACTCCAATAACATCTGCAGATCATTCCCAGAATCCATTGTTGGAATACTGCTATTGCCTTAGTATACAGGTGCATTCTTCATCATCATTTAGTCAGCCAATAAACTACCCTGTACCAGGTACTGACTAAACACTAGAAGCTCTGGTTACGGTCCGTATACTATAACGTGAGCCACTCTACTTGTCTTTCTACTCTAATACATTTAGTATTAGTTTTCTCCCCACTGTTGTGACTTTTTAGAAAAAAAAAATGTTCATTTTGGGGTTTTACTAAGATCATGTAATCTTTATTCATCTGTCTTCCTGAAAGCTGCATCCTTTTCTTCCCATCACTGAAACTTTTATAACCTATTGTTTCCACTGGCAATCATTCTTTTTCTCAACTCTGGGTCACAAAATATATAAAAAAGTTGAGACTGAAGTGGGTTCTGAGGAAGAAAAATGAAACAATATAGGAAAACAAACGAAAATGTTATTGAGTATCTTTCTGCTGGAGTCTGATGGAGCTGTATAGAAGATATTCTTTTCCTGGAAGAGTATTATGAGCTAAAGTAAACAACCTAAACAGAAAGGGAATAATACATACCGGGAAATTTTGAGCACACATGCAGACAGTCAGTCTCCATATTTTCCTGGTTTTCTGTTCTATTCATCCTATGCTGAGCCATAAATAGTTATGGTTCAGTTCTTAGTGGCTTGACCTGTCCTTCTATGAAAAGCAACAGGGTTGGAGAAGTCTAGATTTCCTCTTTTAATAATTCTATAGGAGAGAGTTCTTCCTTCAAAAGACTTTTTTTAAAAGTCTTGTGCTAATGACCTGGTAATTGTTTTTATGGTCCTTCCAATGAAGTGTGAAGTATTCTGTTGACTGTCAAGAAAGCTTCAAATAAGCTTATTGTTTCCTTGAGGCTTTTGGTCAGATAGTGAGAGCTCCGAATAAATACAAATGTAAGAGAGGATGAATGGGAGAGATGTTGGGTTAGGCTTTAGTTTTGAAAATGTGCTATGAAGTATCATGGGGGCCTGTGAAAATTATCTATGAAACTTCAACAACTAGTTTCCTTTTTTTAGATTTATTGTAAACATGTTTTAAAAGCATCAATAAAGCTAATTAGACTTTATTTAATAATAAAATTTAAATAAAACAATTTAACACATTAAAATATCACATTTTTTCCATTTTCTGTCTCTATTAAGATTATTTGTCTATTATTGTTTATTTTCTTATTTGCTACTACTCTATTCTTCTGATTCTGCTCTTTTATTTGCATTATTTGATAAGTTTAAATTTTTTTTATATTCCGCACAATTTTGAATCTTACTTAAAATATTATTCTATAACTTTAGTGTATCATGGTTTATTTAACTATTCCCATATTATTGGATGTTTAAGTAATTTTGAATTTTTTTGCAATTATAAGTTATACTGTCATGAGAGATAGACTTCTGGAAAATTGTAATAACACTCTTAGGTATTATTCCAAGCTATAAAATTATTGAATCATAGGGCATGGGTTTTTTTTGGTAACTTTTACAGTATACTCCCAAATTGCTTTCTCCAATAATTCTACTGTCACAATTCCATCATTGTTAAATGAATGTGCCTGTTTCTTGATAACTGAGCAAATATTGAATTTCATTCCCATTTTCCATGGAGAAAATATCACAACAATCAACAGTGACAACAAAAATGACTAAATTTCATAGTACTCTGAAATGAGACTGTTCAGCAGTTTTAATAGTCTCAACTTCTACAGGAAGGTTATCTGGAGAAAAGATTCATCAACTTTCCTTGAATAATTATTTTTAAAAAGCTGTGCTATCAAAATAATATTTTCTCCAAATGCTTATTTCCAATTTTTTTTAAAATCTCATTTTGTAATAATTAGAAGAACATTTATGAGGTACTGCTTTATATGTTTATATATAATTTTTATTTATATCACTGTTTTAAATGCTAGCTGACATAAAAGTTTAGGTAATACATGGTCCCTGCTCTCATGAAATTTACATGCTGACATTACAGATAGCTTTAATATATAATTTTGTTTTATAAAGACATTAGAGAACTATAAAACAAAATAAAGTCTGAGGGCAGTTGGAGCAATCAGGGAGAGCTTCCTAGAAGAGGTTTCTAGGAGTGGTCATTTAATGAATGGATTAAATTAACAGGTGTTTATTAAGCACTTAATATGTGCTAGGCTTTGTGCCAAGTGCTTGAGATACAAATTCAAACAAAGATCATCCCTGTCCTCAAAGAGTTTACATTCTAATGTGGGAAGACAACCTAGAAAGGGGAGTTGAAAAGGTGAAGTCAGAAGAACTGAGAGATGAATAATTTGAGTGACCTATGATTTTCCTCAAAATGGAGATTCATGGAGAAACTCATCAATGGTTTGAGACTTCAGGTAAAGAGAAATGTTATAAAGTAAGATGCCAATTAAGGTATGATGACAAAGTTCAGAGAATCAGAATTGGTAGTAATTAACAGATGAAAGGAAGAGGGAAGGTATTTTAGAAATAGAGTGCTGAAACTGAGAGAAATTAGTATTTCCATTTAAAAGGATCTAAATTCAAATCTCCACCATAACATTAGTATCTATGTAATTTTGGGCAAGTTATTTCAAATGACTATCTTAATTTCTTCACTGTAAAATGAGGGAGCGACCTAGATGGTCTTTGATGTCCTTTCCAACTCTAAATCTATCATACTCTGATTTATCTAGACTAGTAACTAGCCAGGCAGCAATTGCAAGTCAGATCTTTGAATTCTAGTCTAGTACCCTTCCCCTCTCTCACAATATGCCATGGTCTTTATGAAGTATACAATTTACTTTTTAATGTCCTATTCCTTTATAAGTTATGGCATTTGACTGTGGCTACTTCTTTCTTCAATGAAATGTAAAGCATCCATAATTTCAAGAAAATATTACAAGGTTGGTTTTCTGAATTTTTTGTATTTAAGATTTTGTTTCTTGATAGTCAGTATTTTCATTTTTGTGGTTTCTTCTGTTTGTTATCATTTATCTTCAGCTTATTGTATAAGATAATCTCTTACCCAGTTTTGTCAGTTTGGTTTCAGTTCAGAACTGGGTTATTACTTTGAATTTAATTTCTCTGCAAGTGGATAACTCATGCTATAAAAGTCAATTTTTAGTTGACCATTGGATCACAGATTTAGCACTAGAAGGAGCTTTGGAGATTATTTGGTTCAACCCCTCTTGTTCTGTAGATGAGGAAACAAAAACCAGATTAAGTGATTTGCCCATGGTCACCACTGATGGCAACTGGTCAGACAGGATTTGTATTTAGGTAGAAAGGTCATAGGACTCAGTCTAAGTGCTCTTAATATTCATTCTCCACCACTATAAAGAGCTTTTGAGATTCCTCAGAATTGGAGAAGGCAAAGTCTTTTTGGTGTGGCATAAAGGGTGTCTATCTATCTATCTATCTATCTATCTATCTATCTATCTATCTATCTATTTATTTTTACTTTCGTGCTCCTGTGTAAGCCACTGAATGTTTGTGTGATTCACCAGGGTCAGAAGATGCCATATTTAGTCCTTGCTCAGTAATAAAGTGATAAGTTAATATAAATTTCTTTGTAGATACAGTCCTTTTAACCACTGAATTGTGGCTTGAGAGGTTTGCATATATGTGTAAAACTTGGATTTTCACCAGCTTTTTATTGTATTTCCATCATTTTTGCCTTTTCTCACAACCAGTTCTAAGATATCAGATTTTCACATGATGTACTGCCCAATATTCAGTTGATTAGCACCAACAGAAGGATGTACTTTGATCTACTCTTTCCCTAAAAATCAGTCAAATACTAGTTATTTCTTTCAAAGCCCCATGTCAATTTAATTTAAATCAGAAATATTTATTAATTGTTTATTATGTGTAAGATAACTTGATGGTTTAGTGGATATAGCACTGAATTTGGAGTCAAAAAGACTTATCCTCTTGAATTTGAATCTTCCATCAAACACTTATTAGCTGTGTGACCCTGGGAAAAGTCACTTCACCTATTTGCCTCCATTTTCTCATTTGTAAAATGAGCTGGAGAAGGAAATGGCAAACCCCTATCTTTGCCAAGAAAACCCCAATTGTATCACAAAGGATCAGATGTGACTGAAAAATGACTGAACAACAAAAATGTGTAATGTAGTGTGCCACATATAATTTCATATAATTGTGTCCACCATATACATATACATCTATAGCTAATGCTCTAATATTTTTCTTAAAAGCATTTTTTAAGTGCCAAGAATTGTCCTAAACACTTTATAAATATTATCTGCTATTACTGTGCTCTTTTTACACACAGGAAAGCATATTAATAGCAGCTTATGGGCATCTAGGTGGTGTAGTGGCTAATGTTGAACCTGGAGTCAGGAAGCCTCACCATCTGGAGTCCAAATCTGGTTTCAGACACTAGTAAGTGCAACCTTGTGTGTAACCTTGGTTAAGTCACTTAATTCTATTTGCCTCAGTTTCTTCATTTGTAAAATGAGCAAGACAAAGAAATGGCAAACCACTCCAGTACCTTTGCCAAGAAAAACCCTAAATGGGCTCACAAAGAGTCAAACATGACTGAGATGACAGAACAATAACAAATGGCAGCTATTACATATGGCTATTGTGAAACTCAAAAGAGATAAATGTGCATTGAACTCCTTAAAGTCCATTTATAAGTGTTAATTATTAATTATGTCCTTTTCATCCCCACCTCCTCATCCAGTTGGGTATTTGTGATCCTGAAGCTTAAAATATATACTAATCGTTAGAGTAGCATCATGGTACTTGGGGAAAATTCTGAATTTTCAGTCAGAAGGCCTGGATTTAGTTCCCAGTTTTACTACCCCTGGCAAGTTACTTAACCAGTCTGGGTGTCATTTTTCTCATTTGTGAAATGAAGGGGTTGGACTAAAAAACTTTTGATTTTCCTTCCAGCTTTGTATCTGTTTTTCTATGAATTATCAGTGTTTGCATAATGGCTATAATTCCAGAAGAGTATTAAAAACAATCTTCATACATTGTCTGTTGTATAGTGAGAGGTGAAGTAGATTTAAAACTTTTTTAATGGTTGCAGAGCAAATGCAATATTCTTGGAAGTGAAACTTAGGAATGTAATATGTGATTTTTCTTCCTTCTAATTGCTTTGTTTGGGCTCAGTCAACTGGAATTTTAGCTGTTGAGAGTCTAGTGTTGGTTTTGGTATCCTAAGGCTATCAAGGGTGTGCAAGAATAACACATGACCTCATTGCAAGGATATGTTATCCATCTATTTTAAATATTACTTCTAACATTTGTTGAAGGTGGATGGGTGAAAACACATTTTTAGTTTAAGGTTTTTTGTTTTATTGAAGTGACCCAACTGGAGTATTTGATAATGGTAGTCTTTTTTTTCCCCCAAATGGCTGGCTCCTTCCTACTAAGTTGGTTTCTATCCCATTTCATCTTAATAGAAATCCACAATGTTTAAAGGCTATGGTAAGAATGGAAATGTATTGACTCTTACAGTCTAGGCTCTATTATTGCTAACTAGACCATTTGCATATAGCTTAGTGATTAGGATTGTAGAGTGGGAAATTCTATGGATTTTCCCATTTCCACAACTGTGAATAATGTAATTGAAATTCTGAGCAGTAAATAAACTTTGGAAATAGCTTTTTAAAATCTTTCAATTTAAATTCCTTCACTTTAAAAATGAAACTGGAATGCTTTTAATGTACGTGCTTGACAGCAGCTGCATTGATAAGAAAGCTCTTTGCAAAATACTTTTGTCATTGATCCAAGTATGGGTCTCATATGACAGATTGCTGTATTTCTGTAGGAGTCATTGTGTCAACAATAAACATCATAATGAGTCTTAAAATCTGACTCAGTAGAACAAATGCATTTTATTGGAATGAATTCTACTTTGAAGGGATGCACCAACATAGAGTAAAAGTCTAAAAGCAGGGCATTATTTTATAATGAAAGATTAATATATGAATAGTTCAGCTTAAGTAAAAGTGGAATTTAAAATGGGAATTGCCTTAGAGGTAGATAAAATCAACTTATCAATAAATCATAGATGATAGAGAAGAACTTTCTGATATGGAACAGGATGAAAAAAGTGGAAAGTAAGAAATATAGAAGAACTCAGATTGTCCTATTTCAATTTAATCCTTGTGAGATTGTGGAAATGTATGAGATCTTTGATACTGAAAATACTTTTCAAATACCTTGTTTAGTCATCAAAAGTTCTCTTATTTTTCATAAATAGTATTAATACTTAGGTGACCTTTTGTTCTTGTTTTTTGACAAAAAAAGCCTTGGATTTATCAAGAATCAATCACTCTTTCTATCTCCAAATTTGTTTCTCTATACATGCATACACACTTTTTTTGTGGGAGAGAAAGGAATATAAAATCTGGCACAATCTCATTTTTTGCTTATTCTTAAGATGGAGTTTTAGAGCATTATCTTCTAAAGCAAGTATGAAATTTTATAGGCAAAAGGTATAGGAACATACTGACAATTTTCTTTGGAAAAAATTGTCATATCTGAACTGGATAGTTTTTTGCAATCCTATGAATAAGAATGTATTTTGCATGACAACTCTCATTTGCTGATGCAGTTCTAAATTCGATTTAAATCGCTGACATTTTCATTGGCTGCTTATATATTTATTGTCAAAACAGTGAAAATACTGCAAGTGTATATAATTGTATACATAGGAATAGGGCATGTGACATTATTTTTGTTATCTTTATATCAATTCAAAGGATAATTTTTCTTCTTTGCAACAGCTGGGCAAAAAGGCAACAACTGTCTTCATCTCTAAAGCTTTTCTAGGAAGATTGACCTCCTTTGGTAGGCTGGAAGAGAGGGAGTTATTGGAAGGATTGTCAAACACCTGGTTGCTTCAGGCATTTTAATTTTTCACCAGGCTTATCCATGAATTATTGGGTTTAGGGGAACCTGTTTCAACTCATTTTTTTTTTCTCTTGAAGGAATCTATGTCTAACTTAAATTTCTCTTTGAATAAATTTCAGTAATGGATGGGGGGTCTTCATCCTCTCCTTCCTCCCTTCCTCCCTCCCTTCCTTCCTCTAATCAAGAATACTGTTATGGAAGAATTGGCATGCTCTTTGGAAATTGAGGAAAAAGGTAAATAGCTAACATTTGAATGGACACTGCCATTTGGGAATCATTGTGGGATAATCTGTACATGAAAATCACCAGGGGGAAGCTGTCTTATTCCAGAATGCAGGTTTGTGTTCACATTTCCCCACCCCCCCCCACCAAATTTATTAGTTTACAGACCCAGTATGACCTAGAAACTTGAGTAACTCTAGCTAAAAGGCAGCAAAAAACAGATTCTGAGACATTCTTCATCATCCTACATGAACTTATACTCAGTATGCTACACAGGTAGTGTAACATTGTCAGAATCTGATTCCATCACACACACTTTTTTAAACTTCTTTTGTCACCTTCACTATAGAAACTGCCCCTAGGCTCCTAGACTTTCTGTTCATCTCAGTATCCTGCAACCATCCCCACTGCATTGCCCCACCCCAGTCACTAAAAAGAACCTACATTGAAAGTGTTCTTATTTACTGAGTTCTAGAGGAAATGGCATAGATCCAAGGAAAAATATTGTAAGATGTACAGATAAGAGAGACCGGGGGAAAATAGAATTTGTCAGGGTAAAAGAGTACCCCAATGAAAGAGGCTGCAGGCTGTTGTGCTGAGATTAGCAATGGTTGGCTTGGTTATGAACTTTTTTCAAGGGATCTATTGCCATTGATTTGTTTGATCTGTTCTTATCTAACAGCAGTGATGGAGCATGTAGTCTTCTTGCAAAGAACCTGAAATAAGCCCTTCTCTATGAAATCCCTGATTGTATTTCAATAAGCAGAAAGGAACTCTTTGTCTTTTTAACATATTTCAAAATCTGACAGAGTCCTTATTTTGGGAATATATTTTTGGTTCATCTAACAGAAAGAAATTATTTGTTGGGAAGGAGGTAAAAGCAAGTGAAGGTAGAGTAGAAGAGATGATGACATTTTATGGGCTATCACTGGGATCAATGGGATTAGTACTGGGAGTAGTGAAAATTGTCTTGATTCTCTGATGTGAAGGATAAAAGATGCCATAAGAAAATGACAAACTTGTTTTGTTTTTCCTTTGCAAAAATGCATTTGTAACATTTTTCTTGATTTCTTAAAAGTCAAGTTTATCATTTTTGAAGAGATCAGTAAAGTACAAACCATTCTGGAATACTGAAATATCATTCTCTAATGTTTTGGTTTGACAGAAGTAAAGAAGGTGTTTCTGGTCATAACGACTTCTGTACAAAAATAAGTCATCACCCTCTGGAATTTTTAAATATCTTTTCAAAATATTTTCTCCTAGTCTTGTATATTGAATTAGCTAATTGTTATTGTTCTTACTGAGATTTAGAATGATTCGTGACATTACTCATCCCATTTATATACCAGTACATATTAAAATCCTGATATGGGACATCTGGAAGGAATAATCTTTCCTAGAGATTTACCTATTGGTAAGCTGGGACTCTCCTCCTAAAATAGCTGAGTGCTCATGAGACACAGGTGAATACAAAAATAGGTCCACTCACAGGTATTCCTTTGTTACTCTATTTATATACTTCAATAGGTAAAAACTGGTGAACCAGAAAAATGTGCTGGAAAGACATTAATTTGGAAATCATAGGCTTAATTCATTCTCACCAGAGCCTTTCCATCCATAAAAGTTTGGGAATCTTTTAATATCATAGTCTAGGTTAGGTGAAAACCTGGTATGGGAGAACTAGCTAGTTTTTAAAATAAGATAAGTAACTGTGGTCATAACTGCTAATATTCTTTTACATTTCTACTGACATATGCCCAATTAAATATTTTGTTTCTCTTGTCATTGGTCATTAAGTCTTTTCAAAAATGTACTTTGACTCTGCTAAAAAAACGCTATTTATTAAATTACTTGTTTTATTCACCAAGTAGTTGCTATGCATCATTAAATCATAAGTCTGACTTGTACTTTAAGTATTTCTTTGAATATCCAAAAATTAGAAAAATTTCAGTAATGGCAGAGGGTTTAATCTTTCTAAGAAAGACTCCAAAGTATTTTAAATCTTTCTAAGAAGGACTCCAAAGTACTTTCACACATCATCACACTTCACCACTAATAAAGTAACTCTTACACATTTAATTTTTTTAGTCAAATGCAAGACTATTCAAAATTGATTCAAAGTATGGACAAATAGTAAAATGATAAAAAAAATCAGTGACTTCTACTAATTGCTACTCTTTACTGGACAAAATTCCGTCATTCCATCCGTATAGAACTACTGAAACCAGCTTCCACATTTCTAATGTGCAAAAACAAAAAGATTAGGAATTACTATTCAGGGGGTAGTAGTAGTAGCAGTGAACCCCTTTACCCATCTTTTCATGATTTTTGGCACTAGACACAATATTTGTTGTTCTTTAAAATACATAAAATCATGGAATCACAAGGATTGAATGAACCTCAGAGGTCATGACTTTCAACTTTACCTGAAGAGTAATCCCCTGTTCATTATCCCTTTCAGCAGTGTTTTAGTGTCTGGTTAAAGAAATTTGGGGATATGTAATTCGCTGCCTATTAAAATAGCCCATTCTACTTTTATTCAGACCTAATCATTAGAGGGAGTTTTCCATTATATAATGGGGTGGAATGGGACAATTGCCCAGTCTTAAGGATATATATTCAGATCTGCCTTTCTTGATGGATTTTCAGAATATTAAAAAGATTGTGCAGATATTTCCTCTTTGGTTCCAGTCTACCACATGGGATTTGAGGAGACTCTTCTGGCCATGATTGACTAAGTGGTTCAGTACTCTGTGGTGATGAAAAGTTCTTTAATTAGCTGAGAAACTGGAAGTGCTAGTAACTCATGGAACATAATTCATATACAAAAAGATGAAGATTTCTCACTCCCTTTTTGATGGCAAATGAGGCCATAATTATTTTGAATTACTGTCTCCCAACTGGCCACCATGTTTCCATCGTGCCTTTGTTTCTTTTGTCTTTGGTCTTCTTTAATATAGACAACTGAGTATCAAGAGACAGAATTGACAAGGTGATATTATGAACTTTGAAAATTAGAGGAAGAACCTACTGGCAAATAGAGTTGATAGAAGAGTTCACTGGAGGTAGTAGTGACTGATAACAGAAGAAACTTATTCAGGAAGAAGTAGAAAGGTAGTCACCAAAGCACAGAGGCAGCTTCAGGAATCATGATCCCTCATGCGTGAAAAAAGTACTAGATATAGAAAGATAGTAATCCTTGAAATCCAGGAGAAGGGTGGGGATCTCATGAGGGCTCCAGGAAGGAAGAAAAGGATACTCAGGGCTAGGATTTAGCTTCCCTTTAGTCACATATTTTCTCTTTGTGCTTCACTATATTGTTTGAACCCATTCTCTACTGTGATCTTATCTGCGTATAGATAGAAAGCATTCCAATTTGGGGAATTTGTTTTTCCATTTCTAATTGTGCTATACCTTCTTGGTAAATCCCTTCTCTAAATATTAATAAAATTTGACTCATAATGGATAGCAAAATAAATGGGAGCTCAGGAACTATAATTAAGGAAATCTTAGCAATTCTCAAGGCTTCTGTAGAAGACAGTAGTAGTTGGATACTCTCTGGAAACCTAATCTGCCACTGTCCCAGTGTATATTTAGAGAGGGAGCCTTGAGAAGGTTGTTATGCTTAATCAAACTAAAATTTTCTATGAAACTTCTATCCATTGCTACTACTTCTGTCTTCTTGGGTCAAGTGCAAATCAGCCTTTAAAATACTTGGACAATATCAATGTCAGTTCAGTTCAATTCAATAAGCATTTATTAAGTGTTCACTGTATACCATTCACTATTCTTTATCAGTTACCACCCATGAAGAGATTGTATTCTACTGATCCGCCCCCCAGATGTTCTTGTCTCCAGGCTAAATATCTCTAATTTCTTCAAATGATCATCATCTCAAAACCTCTTACCATTTTAGTATCCTTTTTGAATATGCCTACATTTTCAGTAACCTAATATTCTTATACTTGAACAGATTTTACTGTGTATGTTCTTTCACATGGATCACTTACATACTTTGGAGGCATCTTTTTAAGTGGTGGCTGATGGGAATCAATAAAATATCCAGTTGAGTGTTTGTATTGTTGTTAAACAGAATTGATTCCAAACCTAAGTAGTTTTTGTAATGTACTCTGAAATGTGGAATTCCTTTAGGACAGAAATACTCTTTTGGGGAATTGTCTCACACAGCGTATGCATAGTTTTTGTCTGGGGACTACTACTCAGAACCTTGCCATCTGCAGTGGGTGGCAACCAAGTCCCAGAGTCTCAAAGAATTCATCTGTTAATTTTCTTTCTTTCTCTGACTTGATGACACCATTGTGGTTACTCTCCCTCCCTCTCCAATCAATAACATCTCATTTTCCATTATTACATCTTAAGTATTGCAGTGGTTGCAAGCTGTTGCATTTTCACTTTGGCAGTGTAATGGCTGAAGAAATCTGCCTGGGAAAAAAAATAGGAGTCTGGGGTCACCAAACAGTGGCTGTCATTCAGATGAATAACCAAGGGAGAAAAGCAATAACCTGAATGGAAGATGATTTTTAGTCAGAGAACCTTAGGGCTAGAAGAAATCAATTTCCTGATTTTATAGATGAAGAAACTGAGGATCAGAGAGTCTAAGTGACTTGTTGAAGGCCACATAACTAGTTAGCTATAGAACTGTTTGTTATAGAATTAGAACTTGAGTTCTTTGATTACTTGACTAAGTCCTAAGTTCTTCCTGATACTAACACTACCTACTCTGAGGTTTCTATGTTGTGGGATTTTATAGATAGGCACAAATCTCCTGATGTACCTGTCCCAGTCTCTATCAAGAAAGTGAACCTTTTGATATTGACAGTGGTAGTCATGTTTGTCCATATTTTGATTTCTGTTGTTATGATGGAAGGTCTTCTATCTGTGACAAGACCTGTTTTAGAAAAGTCATCTTAGGACTAATTTGTCATATCTGTGTACATAAGGTATTTCTTTGTGTCCTTCCCCCACCCCACACCTCATGCAAAGGATCTCAGAAACCATCTGGCCCAATCTCTTTATTTTACAGATGAGGAAATGGAAATCCAGGGAAGTTGTATGACCTATGGGTAGTAAGCATCAGAGGTGGTTATCAAATCCAGGTACTCTGATTCTCGAACCAGCTCATTCTCCATTGTTTTACTACTTTCCTAATAATAGGCTAGACTTACCTAATTTTTAAGTTTAACTAAAATGTAACTCATATCTATAGGATATTAGTTGAGTGAACAGTTGTACATTCACATTTTCCCCCTGGGGTCTTAATAATAAACTAATTATAACCTTTTTATTTTGTGTAGAAATACAGTGGGCAATGATTTCTTCATCTGATGAAAGTGTAGAGTTGTACAGTTTTGCAATAGGAATAAGACAATGAACTTAATTTTTTTGTGCTACTTCTTTAGCTACTTGGGAGAAGGTGGAGAAGGAAGTTAAATAGGAAACACTATTCTCAGAATCACTTGACAAGAGATTCTTTATTTGGGTTTTGTAAAGGTTCTTTAAAGATATTTTGGTAATTGTACTTGTTTGATTTCCTTTGTAAACATATATATATATATATATATATATATATATATATATATATATATATATTATACATTATTCTGAGCAGGGATCTTTTAGACATCATCAGATTGCCAAAGATGTCCATGACCCAAAAATGAAAAAAATTCCTGCTCTACGGTGACTTTTATACTGCACCCCCACCACCACCACCACGGTGTCTTCTGGATAAGTTGAGGAATAGAGAACCTGGGAAGCCCTGGCTTGATTCTGACTTTTTAGTAAAGGAAAATTGAAAGTAGGAGGGGATGTAATTTTCATAGAGATGGTTTAATATTCCCTGGCTTATTAGAGAGGATTTTTAGTAACTTACAAAAAGTGGGCCAAGAATCTGGAATGAACAGAGGGGACAGAGTTTGTATATAGAGTTGGCAAAGACTTCTGTTCCAGAGAGGTATCTGGTACATCAGTCAATTTCTTAATCTATTTTATGATAAACATTTTTGTTATATTCAAAGATAGCAATAAAAACAGATAGAAATAAAAACAGGTAGCATTGGTTTGTATGATTGAATAAATTAAAATTTTATTAAATGCTTACCATGTCCAAAATGCAGGACATGCAAACAGTAAAGACAATCTCTCCTCTCAAGGATCTTACATTCTTATGGAAGAGATAATACAATTGCAAAGACAGTTGCAAAGGTCTCATGGTGGGGCTGTAATGCACATGTTAGTGCTTCTTTTTTGAAGTCATTTTCCCTGATAAAATCATCCATTCCTGATGTTGAAACATTTGACAGAACCAAAGGCTTTGGTGACAAGAACTTTCTTCTCTGGGTTTTCAGTAGATGTAACTAGAGCAGCTGCAGGAGCAGGTGCCAGGCTGTATCTCTTCTGGGTTTGCTTCTCAAGATAATTATTGCAGGCACTGTGCTGAAAGCTTTCTTGTTTCCAAGGCTCTTGAGTTCAGACTCCTGGACTGTCTCTATCCGAGTCCAAGGGGAGATTGTGGCTAGTAGTTTTATTTGCCTGCAAATGTTATTTCCTTTCTCTCTGACAGGGTTTCTTGCTGTTTTAGCTAGGTGGATTTCCTCATTATGTGGGTGGCAGTTGGTGGAGGTGGCTGGTCCTTTCTCCACAGGAGTCAGTTCCTTGGATGTCTGTGAGAACCCAGCTGGAAGCAGAACCAATGGTCCAGAGAGGGAGAAGTTGAAAATAGAAAACTTGTGCTCACTGTTCTATTGGTAGCATTTGGTCAGCAGTTGTTGGCGATAAGGAATTCGTAATGATTTCTCTCCTTTCTGAGCAGCTGAGCAGAAAGCAAATCTAGTTGTTTTTTGGGGGATAGTGGAAGAAGGAGATTATTATTTTCAAGGTTCTTTGGCTCAGAGTCCTGGGAAGACTTTGTTTCCATCTGAGTCAGAGGGAGGTGGTGGTCAAGGTTATAGTTGGTAGTTTGGCCCATCTGGCACATGTTGCCTCCCATCCTTCCCTCAAGGAGCCCCACTATTTCACTTAGAATGACTTACTTGTGAGTTTAAGTCTCAGAGTATAACTAAAAACACTGGGAAAATGATCAATTTGGCAGGCAACTCTTCTTAAGTACCAGCACTAACTTTTGAAGTATATGGAGATGGAAGATGGTAGCAGCAAGTAGAACTTTAACCAGTTGTCAAGGCAACAGAGGAGGACAAACACTGGGTTTCAGTTCAGTTGGCAGAGTGGGAGAAATGGTGGAGGAAAGAGAGTCTGTAGAGATAGAAAGTACTTTTGTGGTAGAGCAGAGAACAACACTAAAGGATTGGGAAGCCCAGGAGTGCAGCAGTGTCAGAGACTTAAAGAAAGGGAGTCTTCCATTTAGGACTATAGGAAATTTATATTTTGGAATAGGAAGGGTATTGTAGCCTATTGGCAAAAAAATGCAGTTTTTAAAATTTGTTTTCCTCTTTTAATAAAGAAAACTTTTATTGGTAACTTTGCACTTTTTGTCTTCCGTGCCTAGAATATATATACATACTGTCTGCCTTCTTCCTCCTTCTCACTTCTCCCTTTTGGATTTTCTGGCTTTCTGTGAGACTCAGATCAAATTCCAACTTTTGCTGGAGGTCTACTTAATTTCCCTAGTTGATAAGGTCTTCACTCTGAGATTACCTTTCTTTTACTAGATATGTATCTTGTAGATGCAATGTTATTTATATTTTTTATCTCCCCATTATAACATGAGCTTCTTGAGTGGAGGGACCATCTTTTTGTTTCTTTGTATCCCCAGAACTTAGCATGGTGTGTAGCACATGTGAATCATTTTATAAATGTTATTGTTTATTTATTGATTAGTGTAAACTTCTTTTGAGTAGGGAATAGTTTCTTAATCCTTGTATACATAGACAGGCTCTGGCTCATAGTAGGCGCTTAACAAATATTTGTTGATTACTCAGTACTGAATGTGCCTGTGTGCTGGTAGATGTTCAATTAAAAGATTTTTAAAAAATTTTCCTGGTGTAAGCTTGAGCCAAAAGAATTTTGATATTCATTCCTTCCAAAACCAAGGACCTTTTGTACTTTGAGTTTCTTTGACAAGGGCCACATTTGAATAATGTCTAATCTACTTAGCCTGGCATTCAAGAGATGACAGAATTTCCCCTTACCTCTTTCTATCTTCTATCATGTCTCCTTTGGACATACCTCTATTCAAGATTATCTCATCTATGCATTGTAACATATACAATGCACAGTGCCACCTCCAATTCTTACATTTCTTTTATTTGGAATGCTTTCTTCCATTCCTTTTTATGTGGTTTCTATCCTTACTTCAAGGGCCACTTCAATTTCTACCTTTGTAATCCCTTCTTCCACCACCCTGACCTTTAGTAATTTCTCCTTCCTCTGAACTCCAATAGCATTGTGGGTAAAGGAAACCCTAATTTAAAAACGTTACCTAGGCTACTGGAGGAGGTGGAGAGCATAGAGGAATGGAAGCAAGAGAAATATTTTCAAGTATGTGGAGATAATAGAAAACACAGTAAATATTTGTTTTCTATGACAGCAAGAAGGGAAAAACTGGTGACTTGGATTAATTTAAATATAAAAACCTCTAACAGCTTTTTATTCATCCTTCTCAGCTACCAAATTTTCCAGCTAACTACATTGAAATAATAAAATATATTATTTTGATGTAAGTATGGAATGTCTTTTTTGGTATATATTCTATTGTGTAATCTCTAGCACTGCCTTTTATCTGCCAAAGGTTTCATGTGCTTTACCCTTTCCTTTTTCTTTTGCTCATTTTTCACTTTAGCAGGGGTGAGGCATAGATGTATGCTAATTATATGATATTCACAATCTTAAGTGGAAATGTTAAGTATTGAAGTCATTTTCTTTCCATACCAGTTATTATCATATTTTAGAATCTTTTGTCCTTGCATAGAAAGATGGACTGTTTTTTATGTAATTGTTGAGGGATGGCATGGGATTTTTAGGGATTAGTTTTCAGGGTTGGGGAAGAGAGATCTGGAGGTCCATTTATTGATTTCTCCTCATTAGACTAGGAAAGATGGGAGAATTCTTTGGGTAAAGATACATTTTGTTTACACTCTCACTTAACTTTTACCTTTCTCCTACCTCTGGTAGATATGAAATGTAAAGCTGGAATCAAGAAAGTGGCAGAATATATCTGGGCATCAGCCTGCATGAGTGTGTGTGTGCTATGCCAAGACAGACAAACATACACTCAGATTTATTAAATTTTGAGGTTCTTATAGATTTTAACCTGAAATACCAATAGCATTAAACTGCGGCTTCTTCCTGATTATGGTGAGCACAATCATTTTTAGAGAGGGAGATAGTGTTTGGATGTTATTGACCAATATATTCTACCATTTTGAAACAGCATAGAGGGGATTCAAAACCTTGTGCATCTTGTGGTAACATCTTATAGCTGCTACCTCATAATCTACCTTTTTTTTATTTTGAACAAGAAGTTTATTTAAACAACAAGATGTTTGACTTGGAAGGGAAAACTATCTAGGATCAATTTCTTTATAGTAATTTATCCCTACTGAGAGACAGAGATTGCCCTACATGTAACAGCTACGTACAAAAAAAAGTTATAAAATCGTCCTTGGTTTTACAATGATAAAAGAAAAACATTGAAATTATCCAATCAAACAAGGTATGCAGGGATTTTTTTGTGGGTTTTTTTGTTGTTGTTAAACAGTAAGAGCAAAATAACTTACTGGAATATAAAGATAAAAGTTGAATGAGCATGCCACTAATGGAGAAAAGGGATATTTTCACAGAACCAGTTTGTTTTTCCCCTCCCCATCTCCATTTGATGTTGATCAAAACATACCATCGGCCATTTAGTTTAAAAAAAAAACACGCATTATGCCTGTGCACATACACCAGTTACTTTATGTACAATAAAGGAATGGGGGAAGGGAATCAAAGAGAGAAAACTATACTGCAGTAGTCAGGATGTGGATGAACCAAACCTTGGTTTTCTAATTGTGAATGTATTGTTTTCCTTGGGAGCACAGTTCTGGAGTACAGTTGCGGGTTCTCTTTTTAGTAAACACCTCCTGTCTGCTGCTGGAATACATCAATTGTATCTTCAGCCTCCATTTCCAACTGTGCAGGTGTGTCTGTTTCATTGATTGGTTGCCCATCAAATCGGAATCTGATCTGCCTCATTGACAAACCCTGTCGTTCACAATAGGCTTTCATTAGTTTACTAAGTGGTGTGTGCCTCTTAATCTTAAATTGCACCACTGAACCATCTTGCCCTGCCACCTTCAAATTAATGTGGTCGTTGTTTTCAGTCTTGACTCCTTCCTTTGGCTTCTCGTCTGCCATGGCGAGTCCGGGGTCTCCTCAGCCGCCGCTTCACAACAGAGGCACCAGGAGGGTCCGCTCCAAGGGAACGGGGGGAGAAGCAGCAGCGGCGGGAGCAGGAGCGGCGGCGGGAGGAGGAGGATGGTGGTGATGGTGATGGGGAGGAGGAGGAGGAGGAGGAGAAGAATCTACCTTTAACACATCACCCTTAGACTTGTCCTTAGCTACGAAATGAGGGAATTAAACTGAAAATTCATTCAATTCTAACATTCTTTGTGTATCCTTTGAGTAGAACCATAGAATCTCAGAATTTCAGGGCTCTCCATGGTATATGATCTAACTTACCCCTGAAAGAATCCCTGCAATAACAAACCTGACAAATGGTTTCCTAGCTTTTGCCTGAAGACTCCCAATGAGGATGAAGCTGTTGCCTCCTGAAATGGTCCATTCCACTTTAAGACAACTCTGTGAATTCAGAAGGTTTTTCTAATGTGAATTTTTCACATTGCCCATAGTTCTTGTTTCTGTCCTATGGGACCATACAGAAAAATAATCTAATCTCCTTCATGTTAAGTCTTCAAAAACATGAAGACAACTCTTATGGTATCCTAGATTTTCTCTACTGGAGGACAAATGTCTTCATACAACTGAGCCTTATAAATTTCAAGGCCCTTCATCATTCTGGTTGTACCCCTTGTGGATGCTTTCCAGTTCATCAGTTCTTAAACTGTGGTTTAAACATAATGCAATACTCCAGCTGTGGTCTGACAAGAGCAAAATTTGAAGGGATGATAACTTTTTTTATTTCTGCAAGTTATATCTTCTTAGTAAAACCCAAGATAAAAATTAGCTTTTATTTTGACTGCCACATCACATTAATGACTCATAATGAGCTTGCAAACCACTAAAATCACCAGCTCTTTTTCAGGCAAACTACTTTCTATGACTTTGAGACAGTGATGCAGTGGATAGAGTACTAACCCTGGAGTCAGGAAGTCACAAGTTCAAATCTAGCCTCAGACATTTACTGACTGTGTGACCCTGGGCAAGTCACTTAACTTCTTTTACCTCAGTTTTCTCACTATAAAATGGGGTTGATAGTCGCACCTAACTTGTTGGATTGTTGTGAGATCAAATGAAGTAAAATTTATTTTAAAAAAAAGCAGTTAGCAAAATACTTGACTCACAGTAGATACTATATAATTATTTATTCCCTTCCCTCCTGTCCCCTCCCCATGTATTCTCATCCTCTACTGATGAAGTTGATTTTTTTTAACTCAAATATAAGACTTTACATTTTTTTCCTATTGAATTTCATCTCATTAAATGAGTAGAAACTCATTGTTATAGTCTTTTGGATACTGTCTAGGTTCTTCAGTGTACTAACTCTTCCTTGCAGCTTTGTGTCATCTCTAGGTTGTTCTCAGTAAATAATAGATATTTTACCCAAGTTAAAAGCACTAAAATGAGCAGAATTCATGGCATCAGTCACAGTATTGTTTGTGCAACCCAGTTCCTGCCAAGTAAAAACACCTTGTTATTGCTACCTAGACCAAGCCAATTCAATGTCACATTATTATTTTTTCACTTAAGAATGCTTCAGCTACAGATCTATCATATCACTTTTACATTGGTGAGTTTTCCCCATATCCATCAGAATAAGACAATCCATCAAGCTTTTGACTACTTTTTCCTCTGCAAGTAACTGATCTCGGAGAGAATGACATGTAATATAGACTTTGCCATTCGCAAGGCATTGGAAAACTGCATCTGAAATAAAATCAATACATCGTGCAGTAGTTTATTTACATTTTAAAATACTGAATGGCAAAGCAATTCATCAGCTGAAGAATCTGAAGCCAAATATATTATGTAGACTCTGACATAAAGTGAAAAACTGGACCATAAAAGAAATACAAGTACACCTTACCTTCATGATACATATTTTTTTCAGTTAATAGAAATGCCCCAAAATCACACTGAAAGAATGCTGTGAATCCATGAAAAATAAAAGTAAGAAAATATAATAGGGTAGGTATTGTTTAATTTTGAGTTTTCTGATCAGTTTAAAAATATAGATTAGAAGGGTTTTATAGTCAAAATATCTGTTCTAACCCCCTTCCAAATGAACCCAATGAAATAAAGATAGAATGAGGGCACTTGTGTGTTGGCAAAGAAAAAGGGTTATTGTATTTTCTCAAATTGTAATGAACTTCATTTTCTTGCCTTGACATCTGTAAGCAGTGGGGTACAGAGAAAAGAACTTTGGAATCAAAAGACCTGAATTCAAATTCTGACTCTAATGCATACTTTTCTTGTGACCTTGGTCAAGTTACAATCTCCCTGGGCCTCATTTTAGCTTTCTGCAACATGAGGGAGTGAGACTGGAAGGAATGTGAAATCTGTGATCCTGTAATATTATCTTGCCCTTTGCATTTTAGATTGAATAAAATCCACATGTGAACAGAATCACTTCATTGATAAATGCTCAACACTACCACTGAGTGTAGAAGACCACGAGGGCAACTAGGTGACCCAGTAGATAGAGGACTGGATCTGAAGGGAGTAAGACTCATCTTTCTGGGTTCAAATCCAGCCTCAGATACTTTATTACCTTGTATGACTCTGAATAAGTAATTTAATCCTCTTTGCTTCATTTTCCTCATCTAACTGGAAAAGCAAATGGCAAACCACTCTAGTATCTCTGCCAATAAAACCCCATGGAGTTATGAAGGCTGAACTGAAAATGATTGAATAAGAATAATTATTTTAACCTTCTAAGCAAACTAACAGTTTGCATCATGAATCAAAACCTGATCACTTATGACTGTGTGTTTGTGTTTGTGTGTGTGTGTGTGAGAGAGAGAGAGAGAGAGAGAGAGAGAGAGACAGACAGACAGACAGACAGAGAGAGACAGGTGAAAGAAGAGATAAACAGACAGGCCTTAAGCCCTGTGGCTTCAAAAAATTCTATTATCAATAATTTTAAAATGCAGAAGTCAGTCAGGAACATTTACTACTGAGACTGAGAGAATTGTTATTTTTAATTGGAACTATTTTGACATGCATACAACTAGGAAGGAAGCTAGTTCCATGTGTTCCCTTTTGCTAGCTAAGTAGGAAGACCCTAAGAGGGTGTAGAGGAGACTGAGTTAGTGCCTGGCTGAGGAGAGCTGTCAACCTGCTGCTACAAATGCTTTATAAATACTTATAAGCAAGGGAGATGTGTTTCTCTTTTTCCAATTCTTCATGGCTCTTGAGATGACCTACTCTAATATTTTGCATTTTGTTGGACTTGGAAAAAAAGAAAATTTGGATTTAAGTGTTGCCCCTGATGTTATTAACTACATGACTGGGGTGGAAAGTCAATTTCTCTGTGTTTGAGGCAATTATTTAACACTAGTCACAAATAGATTTCAATCTTTTGGGAAAGGAAGTTCCCACACTAGGAGTCTTTTTTCTTTATAGGTTTTTGCAAGGCAAATGGGGTTAAGTGGCTTGCCCAAGGCCATACAGCTAGGTAATTATTAAGTGTCTCAGACTGGATTTGAACCCAGGTACTCCTGACTCCAAGGCAGGTGCTTTGTCCACTACACCACCTAGCTGCCCCAACTAGAAGTCTTTCTGGTAAAATCATATCACCATTTATTCTCATGTGTACATCATAGCTTGTAAAAAGTGGCACCACCTGAGAGTTCTAATGACCTCCCCGAAGTGACCCAATGAGTAAGTGACAGGGTCAGAATTTCAATCCATTCTTCTCATTCAAAATAAGAATGACACCATATCATCTTGCTTCTTCCACTGCTACTTCTTTGTCATTTGCTTTACTATTTTTGTACCCTAAATGTAGGCATGGTCCAAGACTCTTGCCTTTTTTCCTTCTTTCCTTTTTTCCCTGAATTTTCTCTTTTGTCTTTTTTTTTGCTCATTTCCATGACTTCAATTGTCACCTCTAATTACATTATTTTCTCTTTCTTTTGATATTTATTCCCCCCCATATGTGAAACTAATTAAATTATTTTCAGATGTGGGCCCCTTGCCTGATTCTCCTGAGTACTCAGATTATATTTCCAAATACTTCGTGGCCATCCTTTCCTAGATCACCTGATAACACTTCAAATCTCAATGATACATCATCTTTCTCATGACATTTGATTCCCTTTTTTATTCTTCCAGAATCATCACTATTCTATCCATCACTAATCCTCCAAATCTGAGAGCACTTTTCTTTATTTTTCCCTTTCTCTTATACATCCAGTTCAACCAGTTGTTTATCCAGTGGAATATACTGTACCACTAGTAATGCTGCTATTATTTTCAGAATAGTCTTTACAAAGCACGACTCTGATTGTATCACTTGCTTGTTCAGAAATCCTTAGTGGTTGCTTATTGTCCAAAAGACCAAGTCTAGATTTCTTAGCTCATCTTTCAAGGTCTCCCATAATAATATCCTAGCTTGTTTTTCAAGTGTTATCTTCTAGCATTCCCTCCATAAGGATTATATTCCAAACAAATTACTTTATTGTCTCTGTGCTTGTGCTTTCCCTTCTTTCTGAAATTCCTCTCCCTATCTGTCAGAATCCTATCCATCCTTTCTTTGTGTCTTATTTTATTTATTCCACTAGGATCACAGGATCTAGGGTTAGTAGAGAAATCAGAAATAACTGGTTCAAACTCTTCATTTTACAAATGAAAAGAAGCCTAAAGAGGTCAAGTGATTTGCCCATAGTCACATATGTAGAAAGTTTCAGAGCAAGAATTTGACCCTGGACCACCTTCACTAAAATTTAAATTTTCTAAACCATGTTGTTTGTCTACTAGAACATGAGTTTCTTAAAAGAACTGATAGATGACTGATCAGAGGACTAAGCTTGTTGATTACCTTTGTTTCCTTCCAAGTCTCTCTCCCATCTAATAAATAGTTAATTCTCAGCATGCATGAGAAGGTTATTTGAATGATTTGTGGACTATAATGAAGCCTGTTTCAAAGTTTTTTTTTCTTTTTTGGGGGGGGGAAAGGACTGGGGGAATATTAGAAATGTAAACATAGCATTAGAATGAATGGTAGCATTGTCATTTTCTGTCTTGTATTACCATTCTTAACTTTAATGTTGAAGAGATAATAAGGTATAATGGAGAAAGCATTAGTTCTTGACCAAGAACCAATCAAGTACTGTCACTGACACAAACTGACTGTGTTATCCTGGGGAAGTCATTTAATCATTCAAAGCCACAGACAGATCATCAGGACTCTATATTATAGAGAACCTGCCAATCTGCATTCCCTTAAATTAGTGAAATCATTCAAATCAACTCTTTTGGATTGATGTCATCTGATATTTCATTAAAACAAGTATAATAAAGACATGGGAGTGAAAGAAAAAAAGCTATTATAAAAGAATAAGGTTGTCAATTTCAAGATGCTACATTATTTTTTAGTTGTTTTTTTTTTTTTTTTTGCAAGGCAAACAGGATTAAGTGGCTTGCCCAAGCCCACACAGCTAGGTAATTATTAAGTGTCTGAGGTCGAATTTGAACTCAGGTACTCCTGACTCCAGGGCCGGTACGCTATCCACTGCGCCACCTAGCGGCCCCAAGATGCTACATTTAATCATGTATATATAAATGTATAACGTATAGATTTATTTTTGAATGCATCATTCATAGATTTTTTTATTGTTATTGCTGCTTGGTTGTGTTTAACTCTCTGTGAACTCATTATGAACAATGATACTAGAATGATTTGCCATTTCCTTCTTTGACTCATTTTACAGAGACAAAAAGGGTTAAGTGACTTGTCCAGTTTACAGTTTGTAAGTGTCTGAGATTGGTTTTGAACTCATGAAAATAAGCCTTACTGATTCTAAGCACAGTGCTTTACCACCTGCCTGCACCATATATAGCATTTGCATGCATTTAATATAATAGAATTCAGACATAATAGATGCAATTATACTGATTAAAATATTTGAATTTAATTTAAATTATAATTTAAAATAGAATCTTATTTAAAATTGGTAGGTGTTTTTTTTAAGCAACTTCCAGAGGTTAGATTCTTTCAAATTGTCCTTCACTTTTGGGATCATATGAATTCACTGTTTCATTTGTAGTGACCTTTGTCTCATGATCATGTTTTCTATTTTGCTAGTTAAATAATTATGAACTATGATTTTCATTTGTGATTTGAAAAATTAAATTACCCCTTAGTCCATTAATATTTCAGTTTGTAGCTATAAGTGACAAAACTGTTTGCCTTAAAAATATTTCATAATGTTTACTTCTCACTAAATTGGATTAATGGTAAACATTCTGCTTCCTTTGCTTCCATTATTCTAAAGTGAGATTTTGTTGTATTTTCTAGGACCTGCTTTTCATATAGCCCTCTCATGAAGCATTTGCATGTTGTTTGTTTACATAGGTATTTTGACTGATTGACACACAGTGATTGGTTGACATTGCCTTGAAGCAACTAATGTTGACAAGGCTGCCCTCACTTCCTAGAATTTGCCATGGGCAACAAAATAAAGCTCTAAGTCATTTTTCTGAAAACATGTAGAAGCTTAGGCAAAAGTCTTCTATTTGCAATAATGGGTCCTGTGTGTTGTATTAGGCTTCTTCTCTTTTTTTAGCTACTGATGTTCTGGCTTGATTACTATCCTCATTCTAGGTCATTGCTTATTTTTTCCCCTTTTGGAAAATATATTGTTCATTATACTATATACTGCCTATATTGATGGGTGTTTTGTTTCCAGCTGTTTTATTAAAAGTCTGTGTGTGTGTGTGTGTGTGTGTGTGTGTGTGTGTGTCTACTGTGTCTATGTTCATTGCTAAGCTTCCCTTCTGTTTTTACTGCTCTTCTCTGGTAGACATACTTTTAGACCATTTTCTCTTGCTTTTAAGCACAGAATCAGTAATTCATGAAAGCCCCCATAACTCCCATTGCTGCCACCTAGCTGAAACTTTAGTTTGCAGTGCCAAAGTGAGAGGTTGATAAGTTATTTTGAAATCAGACCTTCATAAAGCCATAGAGAAATAAATGAAATTATGAGTTGTGAGGAATTTTAAGGTTATCTAGTGCAACTCCCTAATATTACAGATCAAGAGACTAAAGTTTACAGAGTTTTAAGAGATTTTCTCAAGGTCAAGTTAGTGACAAAGCCAGACCTGAGATACAGGTGTAAACTCTATTAATTAGTTCATGGTTCTTTTCACGTGCAAAAGGATTAAATATATTAAGTTGCTATTTTCTATAGACAAATTAGTTATTATAATTTTAGTTATTTTTGCATTTAGGAACCATATTTTAACTATTCTTGGAATAAAAACATCGGCTCACTTTATATGAATGGATTAATCAGTATAAGTAGTTATAATATTTTTTCATTGAATTTTTCTTACTAATATAAAACCTGTTTATCTATTGCAAAATGCTAATGTTAATTTTATTTGAACAAGTTAGAGTGGTTTCATATATTGGTCAAACACTGCTCAAGGTCCATACTTTCCCTTAGAAAATGGGGGGAGGGGAGAGAGAGGGATAGAAAGTTTGAGGACAGGGCAGATACATATAGTTGCTTCTCTAAGCTGAAAGTCCAGCTAACTAGTTAATAAAGAGTAAAAGGACCCTTTCTGAAACATTTAGATAATTCATTATCTAAACTTATTCCATGTGGTCATATTGTAATAATTATGTACTAAATGTTTGGGAAACTCTGTGTTAAAGAAAACTGAGGAAAGCAAATATATGTCATTGTCTTCAGCATATAAGACAAGAATATTTGTTCAATTGATCACATTAAAGATAAAAGGAAGATTATTCTTTTTTTGCTTTCCCTTCTATATTTTAGGTACATACCTCATGAAATTAAAATGCTTCAGTTTGGAAAGGTTTATAAATCATTAAGAAACTATGAAGACAAATTTTAAACTTCCTCTGATGGAAGAAATTAAAGTATCATATTAGATGTGTATTCTTGGATTTGATTATAGAGAATCATATCTCATTTTGGTAGTCTTTGCTATACAGCTGTTTGTGACATGGTTATGCCACCCAACAACTCTTGGTTCCTTTTTTTTGGTCAATTGAAGAACTTAGTAATGCTTTCGATCTTAGTTCATAGAATATTATTTGCTTAACAAATAAATGGTTGAGGCAGAACAATAGTATCCACATGTTAAGAATTATGGGGTGCAGCTAGGTGGCGCAGTGGATAAAGCACTGGCCCTGAAGTCAGGAGTACCTGGGTTCAAATCCAGTCTCAGACATTTAATTATTACCTAGCTGTGTGGCTTTGGGCAAGCCACTTAACCCCATTTGCCTTGCAAAAACCTAAAAAAAAAAAAAAAGAAATTACTAGGGGGTGGGTTTTTTTTTAAAATTTATCACTAAGTAATGAAGATATCATTCCTTGTTTCATTGAATTCAGACATTTAAAAAAATTGGGCAGTTATTAAATAAGTTTCTGCTTTAACTTAATAGAGGAAAAGTTATATAGGTTAAGGAAAGCATATGGAATATTTAATAAAACATTTTTCTCCTTAAAAATTTAATCTTTGGGGGTGGCTAGGTGGCGTAGTGGATAAAGCACTGGTCCTGGAGTCAGCAGTACCTGGGTTCAAATCCTGTCTCAGACACTTAATAATTACCTAGCTGTGTGGCCTTGGGCAAGCCACTCAACCCCGTTTGCCTTGCAAAAAAAAAAAACCTAAAAAAAATTTAATGTTTGCCTAGACTTAATTTGAAAAAGTGGTGTGCTTGTTTTTATTGTAAGGGGAGTTATAAGTAATATACCATACAATGAAAGCTTGCTTGTCAGGTGAACAATGTTTTCTACTCCTTTTAGGTCATCATAGGTATTATAAAGTCTTGCATATCATTATTGAGACGCTTTGGGAAAGCAGATGAATTTCCCCTCATTTTTCTGAATCTTCATGTATCATTAGATTGTAATTGTCTGGCTCCTTATCCCTTTCTTTAAGTGAGGAAACAGTAAAAGAAGAGAAAAAGAAGGGGACTTGGACTGAAGCAAAGTACTAGAGAGATTCATCCTATATACAGACTTAACCTGGGACTTGATGGCCTGGTTAACTGGAGAACAAGTTGATTATTTTCAAATTGAGCCATTCTGACCTACCTAGACACTTGAGTAAGAAAAGAATTGATTACTATCACAAGTTATCTGAACAAAGAGCTAGATCTATTTGAAACATGCTCTTCCTTCTAGTTGCCAACAAATAAAATGAGAAGGGATGAGAGGGCCAAGGTCCCCAAGATAAAGAAAAAGATGGTCTTTAGACACAGACAGAAGTTACAGAGAGATAAAGAGATTCAGAAAAGATTTTCAGAGAAAGTAAGTAATATATTTATAAGCTTGTTATCAAAAACTTCATGGCTAAAATTTGGGGACAGCATGATTTTTATATACTGTAGAATTGACCAAAATTGTTTGAAAAGGCAGCATTTTAGGATCTTTTGATATTTTTTGTTTTGTTTGTGAGTCTTACAAATTCCCAGCAAACAGTTTTTCACTATTAAACCATGTATATGTTTTCAGAGTTAGAAAATTAAATGGCAGATAAAAATGATTCTTTCTGTGTTTTAAGTTTGGAAAATGCAGTAACATTTTGTAACTTGGTGATGCAATTCAAGACTGGAGGTGATTTATAGGTCAGTAAGAATAACATGGAGATGTGTATACTTCTGTTTGAATGTGAAGTCACAGTAACCCTTAATTTGTTTTTTCTTTATCTCTTGAACAATCTGTATTTTTCAGGCCCAAGATACTTAAATGATTTTCTATCATTCCCTCTCCCATTTCAACATTACTACTTCTTCTCATACAATTATATTCCAGTATCTAATAAGGTGAACTCTCTGGTTATGCCTTTCACATAAAATGTGATTCAAGATTTTGACACATTTTATTGGGAAAAAAATGGAAATGATACCTGTATGGCTGAGGATTGTAGTTTACTCAGATGTTAATTTTATTTGGACAATATAAACATCAGTTACATACCCCTAGGCAGTTGGCAAGGTTGTTTCAAAGATTTAGGTGGACAATTCAAAGAATTATTGGAATAAAAAAACTCCAAATGAGGTAGCATAGTGTAGTAGTAGAGTGGGTCAGGATGACCTGGGTCTGTTAGCTCCAGTTTCTGATAAATACAAACTCTGTGACCTTAATCAAATCATTCAACTTCTTAGTGACCTAGAGAATTTTCAAAGTCTACAATGTACAGATGAATTGTCAGTTGGCATAATTGGAAGTCCATGTTCATGTTGGCAGTTATCAACATTGGTGAAAGACCAAACTAAAAGAAACCTTTTAAAACTATATGATGTCTCCTTGATCTATTCTAGATTTTTTGAGTAATGAGAACACACCTAGATTCCATGTATAATCTTAAAGCCAGGTTAACATTTGAACTTTGAGAAGACCTTCTTCATTGATATGATACACTCTTGAGATTTATAACTGATTAGTTATGTATCCATTTATTTCATATGCCTCTGACTCCATTATCTCCTTTATAATTTAAGCTTATATGTCAGGAAATACTTTTGTTATTGTTGTTTTTTTCGGGGGGGGGGGGCCATTATTGGAATGCTCATGGAAGCATCTAGGTTTTGCATAGTGCTTGTTTTGTGTTCTTTGTTAACTGCTTAAGTTGGAGATTATTTTTACTACTGTGGTTATAAAATAATATCTCAAAATCAATATCAGAAGTTGAACAAACTCATCTAAAGGTTCTTACATGTTCCTTTATTGAGCATGCAATGGGATTACTTTTCAATGAACTTGGTCCATACCATGATGTTCTTAGGCTTTTTTATTCTTCATTGGAGTGTTAGAGTTCAACAAAGGTTACTGACAAGAGGAAGGATTTAGGAAGGCAGGAATACAGTCTAGATTACAAAACAGGCTACATATTTTGAATTCTTTGAGATAGTTTGCTTGTGGATGACTGCCAATTGGCACAATGGCATGATTTGCTTTTCCTTTCTTCAAGCAAGAGAAAGGTCATTCAGTAGAAATGTCCCAGTTCAGACTTTAACTTTTATGACCTTAAATACAATTTTGTGGTTCAACATGTCAAATACCCAGGCAAGACCTACATACCTGCAGTAGGTACTCTTTGTCCTTGTGACTATGGAGAGGGTGAAGAAAGAAAAATCAGTATACAATATGTCTTGATGGGAAGCTTAAATTTAATAAGAGAGATAAAATCAGTACACAGTAAAACACAAATAAACCAAAAAAAAAATCCCACCCCCTCAAGAATATAAAAGATGAAATATAAAAGAAAAAATTAACACATAAAGATTCTTATTGGTATTTAGGATTATGTATATAGCTTTTTAGAGTAACTCAAAATGATCTGAGTGACTACCTTTGGTTAGGGATAGTTGGAAAATAGAGAAAACTTTATTTCTTTCATTTTTGTGAAGCAAAAAAAAAATAAGAACTAAGGTAACCCTTATTTCCCTTAGTCTATGGAAACCTATCATTACTGAGGATAGAATGATTTTTTTTTCGTATAGCAGGCCAATTAATTAAAATAAACTACTGATATATTTTTCAGAGAAATATACTTCTTATTGGCTTTTGCCATTCTGTCAAACAAATTAAAATGGAAATTTTATCTGTTAGCAAAATATTATTCTGTCTGTAAATACTATAGAGTTACTATTCAGCATATTTTCCTTTATACCATTTTAACATTTGTGGACTCAATACAATTCTAATTTGAGTATATTAATAAAAAGGGAACAGGTGATTAAAAATTCTAAACTTAGTATTCTCCCAAAATGAACATTTGTGTATATAAAATAGAACAGGAAGATATATTAAATTATGAATCCCGATTTCACACAGCTTGCTTTTTAAAGAAAAAAGTATATAATGGTTTAGTGTTGTTTTCAGAGCTGTTTTGCTTATCTGTTTATTTCTTCTGATCTTTCTGAATTTTTTCTGTGCATTTAAAGATGCTTCAGTGTCTTCTTTTAGTTCCCTTATTTTTTTTTTTGTTTTTAACACTATCTTTAGCTCCCTTCTCCAACTACCCTCTTCAAGAGAAGAAAAAATAAAAAAAACCCTGATTAATTTTATATTAATTAGTCAAGCAAAATAGGTCCAAAACATTGGTCATGTCCAAAAATCTATGCTTCATTTAATGCTTTGCTTTCATCACTTCTTTGTCAGAGCTAGATAATATCATCATGAATCCTGAGTTACAATTGATAATTTAATTAGAGTGCTTAAGTCTAGCAAAATAGTTTTTCTTCATTGTTATTTTTATTATACATATTTTTCTGGTTCTGTTTGTTTCACTCTGTATCAATTCACAAAGATCTTTCAAGATTTCTCTGAATCTTTTTTTTGGTGATTCTTACAAGAAATTAATATTAAATTACAATTAAAATCATATACTATAATTTGTTCAACGATTCTCTAATTGATAGGTAATCCCCTTTGCCTTTGTTAAAACAAAAATAATTTCGTCAAATGTTTTTGTGCATATGGATCTTTTTCTTCTTTCTTTTATCACTTTTAGCATAGAACTAGTAGTTGTAGTATCTATGAGTCAAAGGATCAAAAGTTACAAAGATAGGATTGATTCCAATGCAATATTCTTCCTACTGTTCCATGGTGTTTCTTTTGTTTTCTTTAACTCTACAAATGTTATTTTGCTGCTTTTAATTATTTCTACTAATTTGATAGGTGAGAAGTGATGTTTCATAAATATTTTGCATCTCTTTTATAATAGTGGTTAAATGTTTTAAGTTGATTTTTAATAATTTACATTTCACCTTTTAAAAACCTTCCATTTATCTATTGTGGACTAGTATTTATAAAATTTCAAAAGTTCCTTTTATATTTTATTTGTCAAGTATTTTAAATTGTATTTTTCATCATTTCCTCATTTTTTCATTTTATAGTTTTTGTTGTGTATATTTTATTTTAATGTAATTGAATCTTTCTCATACTTCATATTTCTTTTCCTTATTTAATAGAAGAAAGAGACTTTATCTTCTGTAATTCAGAGAATCCATTCATTTTATTTTCTTCTCTCTTTAGTGGTTTCTTTTGGCCTTAAGTCTACCATCTAGCTGGAATTCACTGAAACATATATTGAGAAATGAGTGTTTAAATTCCATTTTTGTCAAATTGATAATCAATTTTCCCAAGCAATAATAATAGCTAACATTTAGTTGGGGCATGCACCAGACACTCTACTAAGCATTTTACAATTGTCACCTCATTTAATCCTCCCAACATCCTTGGGAAGCTGATACTATTAATCCCATTTTACAAATGAGGAAACTGAGGAAAACAGATATTAAGTAATAATTTACTACAACTAGTAATTGTCTGAGACTGGGTTTGAACTCAGGTCTTCCTGACTCTAAGTTTGTCTCTATACCTTATTTCCCCCTTTGCCCCCAAGTATTAAAAAATCCTTTATGTAATTTTAATTTTTATATTTTATCAAGTAGGAATCTTTTATATATACTTCATTGATTATTTGACCTCTCTCCTTTGATGTTTTTCCCTCTTTTTTCTCCTTGGTTTTATTTAGTTATAAAAGGCAACTCTTTTGGTCATATTTTATAGCCTAAGAGAATAAGAATACCTATATAACTTTTTTAATGCTTTTTTGATATTCTTGTCTATTTTCTTTATTCATATGAATTTTGTTTTCCATTTCTATGAAAAAATTTCTTGAAATTATTTGATTGGCATTGTATTAACCATGTAGATTACTTTGGGAATATTCTTTTAACTCTATTAATTTGATTTATTCAAAACCATTTAATTGCTTAACAGTTATTTAGATCTCCCTTTATTTTACTTCATTGTAGTTTTATAGTTGTCCTCATAGAGGTCATATATATTTCCAAGTAAGTTAATTCCCAAATATTTAATCAAGTTTTTGGCAACTGTAAATGGTTTTTCTATTTTTCTATTTTCTTTTTACTTTTGAATTTTTTTACAGTTTTTCCCAGTAATCTTGCTTCCCTCCTTCCAGCCCCCACAGAAGGTAGTGTGTTAGTCTTTACATAGTTTCCATGGTATACATTGATCTATACATTGAAGGTGATGAGAGAGAAATCATATCCTTAAGGAAGAAAAATAAAGTATTGTGCCTGATTGGTGCAGTAATGGAATGGGAAAGTCCATCAAGGTTGGTCATCAGCTCCATGTTGCTGCTAGTGTGCACAGTGTTCCTCTGGTTCTGCTGATTTCACTCAGCATCAGTCCATGCAAATCTTTCCGGGGTTCCCTGAATTCCCATCCCTTCTGGCTTCCATCACACACACACACACACACACACACACACACACACACACACACAAACACAAAACACATTTTGTTAAACCATTCCCCAATTGAAGGACATTTACTTAATTTCCAATTCTTTGCCCACATGAACAGAGCTGCTATGAATATTTTTGTGCAAGTGATGTTTTTAATATATTCCTAAAATATTTTTAAGAGTAAACATAATACCCCCTCCCCCCAAAAAATATAGACCCTCATGAGAAATAAAGTAAAGGAAAGAGAAAAAATGTGTTTCAGTCTATATTCTGATACCATCTGCTCTGTCTCAGGTGGATCATATTCTTTATGATAAGTCCATGATAAAAGTTACTTCCATATTTCTCCACTGTTATTGTTGCTGATTGTAAATCCCTCCATGCATTCCTCCCCACTACCATATATTATATTTTCTCTCTCCTTTCACTCTGTCTCTCTTCTAAAATGTGCTGTAGGGTAGCTGAGTGTCACAGTGGACTGATCACTGGCTCTGGGGTCAAGAGGCCTGGAGCCCACATACTGTTCCTGAGACCCAGCAACCACCCAACCCCATGGTCCCAGACAGGCCACTAAATCCCAGACCCTTACAAGAAGTAAAAAAGAAAATGTGTTATATCTGACTATTCTCTCCTATAATCTACCCTCTCTTCTATCACCCACACCCCCCCTTCCCCCTTTCCCCCTTTCTCTTCTTTTTACTCTAGATGTCTATACCCTATTGAGTGTTTATGCTGTTTCCTCTCTGAAGCCATTTCTGATGAGAGAGGTTCCCTCATTCCCACTCACCTTCCCCCCCTTCCATATCATTTCAAAAACTCATTGTAAAATATATATATATATATATATATATATATATATATATATATATATATATATAATACAAAATATCTTAGCCTATTCCTCCTCGCCTTTCTCTTATTCCCAGTACATTTCCCTTTTAGCCATTGACTCCATTTTTACAATATATTATATCTTCAAATTCATCTCTCTCCTGTGCTTCATCTATAAAAGCTCCTTCTACCTGCACTATTAAATGAAAAGTTTCATATGAGTATTATCAGCATCACTTTTCTATGCAGGAATACATGCAGTTTATCATCATTAAGTCCCTCATATTTTACCCTTCTCCTCAACTCTCTATGCTTCACCTGAGTCTTGTATTTGAAGGTGAAATTTTCTATTCAGCTCTGGTCATTTCAACAGGAACATTTGAAGTTCTCCTGGTTCACTGAAAGTCCATCTTTTCCCCTGGAAGAGGATGTTCAGTTTTGCTGGGCAGTTGATTCTTGGTTGCATTCCAAACTATTTTGCCTTCAGGAATATGATATTCCAAGCCCTACAAGCCCTTAATATAGTTGCTACTACATCCTGTGTGATCCTGACTACAGCTCCACCATATTTGAATTGTGTCCTTCTGGCTGCTTGTAAAATTTTCTCTTTGACTTGGAAGTTCTGCAACTTGGCTATAATATTCCTGGGAGTTGTTTTTTGGTATCTCTTTCTGGGGGAGATCAGTGGATTCTCTCAATTTCTATTTTGCCTTCTGCTTCTAGAATATTGGGGCAATTTTCCTTTAGGATTTCTTTAAAAATGAGATCAAGGCTCTTTTCCTGATCATGACTTTCAGATATCCCAATAATTTTAAAATTATCTTTCCTGAATCTGTTTTCCAGATCAGTTTTTTAAAGGTTTTTCCAGGACAAATGGGGTTGTGACTTGCCAAAGCCACACAGCTAGGTGATTATTAAGTGTCCCGAAGCCGGATTTGAACTCAGGTACTCCTGACTCCAGGGCCAGTGCTCTATCCACTGCACCACCTAGCCACCCCCAGTTGTTTTTTCAATGAGATTTTTCACATTTTCTTCTAATTTTTCATTCTTTGGTGTTGAAATATTGTGTCTTGACTTCTTGTAAAGTCATCAGCTTCCTTTAGCTCCATTTTACATCTGAAGAATTTGTTTTCTTCAGAGATTTTTCTTATCTCCTTTTCCATCTGGCTAGTTCTGCTTTTTTAAAGCATTCTTCTCAATAATTTTTGAACTGGTTTATCCAAATGACCTATGCTGGTTTTTAACATGTTATTTTCTTCAGCATTTTTTGGATCTCCTTGACTAAGCTGCTGACTTCTTTATCATGTTTTCCCTGCATCTCTCTCATTTATTTTCCCAATTTTTCTTCTATCTCCCTTACTTGATTTTCAAAATCTTTTTTGAGCTCTGTTGAGCTTGAGCCCAACTTATGTTTTTCTTGGAGTCTTTAGATGCTGGAGCTTGTACTTCCTCATCTTCAGATTGAGTGTTTTAATCCTTCTTGGGATCATAGACAAAGAACTTCTCAGTGGTGTTCTTCTTTTTTTCTCTGTTTACTCATTTTCTCCAGCCTGTGCCTGGTTTTAGGGTGCTTCTTAAGTTTTTGAGCATTATTGCGATACACACTTTGGGAGGTTTTTTTGGGACACCCCACTGGGACCTTTATTCCTCCAAGGTCTTATGTTTTCTTGCCTGTACTTTGATATGTGGATGACCACAGGCACTCCCCTCTGCCCTGGAGCTGTGAGGAGGAGTCCTGCTATCTTAGTATGGAAGGCAAAATTGCAACCTGGATCTGAGTGTGGGCAAACAGCAGAGTCCTTCCCCAGGGAGAGCAGAGAGATTCTGCAGTCTCTCCTGACCCCCTTACCATCTGTGGGCTGTGCTCTGGAGGTGTAGGCTGGTTTCCTCAGATTCCCGCTGCAGGTTCTTGCAACAGGGCTGCTCTGAGGCCAGTGCTTCTCACTCCACACTCACTCTGGTGCAGCAAAGTTCTCTCACCAACCCTGCAAGCTGTTCCTGGTGATCCCCGGGCTGGACTAGGCTGTGCTGTGCTGTGCTGTGCTGTGCTTCACTGAGCTGTGACCTTGGTTTTCCAACCCTGGTCCTGGTGAAAACACTTTTCCCATGGAACTTCTAAGTTATCTTGGACTGGAAAAATGTATCACTCAGTCTTTCTGTGGGTTCTGCCCCTCTAAATTTTGGCTGGAGTCATAATTTGATGGCTTTTGAAGTTTATTGGAGAATGAGTTTCTGGGAAATGCTGCCTTCATGCTGCCATCTTGGCTCTGCCCCTATTTTACTATTTTCAGTTGATCTTTTTTGCTAGCAAATAATAACAAAGCTTTTTGGGGGGGGAGGCGTTTCCTAATTTGTCTCCTGAAACCTTCTTAATCGTGTTTATTATTTCAATTCTTTTATTGTGAACTGGATTTTCCTTCTATAATAATCATAACATGAGAAAATAATCATATCTCTATAAATTCTTAAGGGGAATCATTTTTATATACCCTCAAAATATCCTCCTATGAGGAGCGAACATAGAGATAATTTCTTACCTCCAGAGTTATGCTGACTGAAAAGTATAGATAATATAAGCTCTCATCTTTTTTATTGTATATTGATTATTTTTTTTAGGTTTTTTTTCAAGGCAATGGGGTTAAGTGTCTTGCTCAAGGCCACACAGCTAGGTAATTATTAAGTAAGTTCTGATTTGAACTCAGGTACTCCTTATTCTAGGGCCAGTGCTCTATCCACTGTGCCACCTAGCCGCCCCTGTATGTTGATTATTTTTTAAAAGCGTTTATTTCATTTGATAGGACAAAATCCACACAAGATCTCTCTTCAAACAAAATATCTCCTATGTATATTTTAAAATCATAAAAGAGTCTGTGACATATGGAGCCAAGGAAATGACTTTGTTCAGTAATCTTCTGTGTCAACATCAAGTGAGGCATAAAAGAAGGAGAGATATATTCACATCAGGTGTCTGCCAGTATCTTTGAAGGAAGTCCTTCAGAGTCCTAATAACAATAGAAAGATTCCACATCAGTGAAGGAGTTTTTTTTAGTACCCTTAGTTGTAGATAGCATTAAACTAATTGTACTGACTTCCTGAGAACTCCAAATCTACCTAAGTGAAAGCTACGTCACTCAGACTATTTGACTATATCAGAGAAACAAAGGGGTTGAAAAACACATTGCCTGGACTAGAACATGTAGTTGCCTTGGCAGCTCACTAAATTAGTCCTTTAGGGTATCTTGGATTGTAGCCTTAGAAGTTGGGAAAATAAGGTGGTCCTACAACTGAACAGGAGAAAATTGGACCCGATTTCTATGGGGAAATTTTTGTGGTACTTAGAGAGCTTTCAATTCTTTTAATCTGCTTGCTGTTGTGAAAGCCCATATTTCTCACATCAGTATACTCCTGGTGATTTTATATGGTTGTAAATCATGGACATACCATGAATTTCCAAATAATCAAGTTTGCAAGTGACCTAGAGGATAAGGAAAAGACATGTGATGGCTTTAAGTAATCTGTGGCATATTATTAATGATATCTTACTCAAAATACAAAGAAACAAAACCATCTAGGACTAATTACCACTTGTATAAATTTAGGCAAATACTACTGCTTCACCTTAAGCAAGTCACTTAATCTTTCTGTGCTTCACTTTCCTCATCTTTAAAATGAGGGTATTGGACTAGAGATAGTATCTGAGCTCTCTTTCAGCTCTAAATTCTATTAAATATAAGTGACAAAAAAATGAAATACATTGTAACATAGTGAGAGTGAAATCTGATGGTGTGCTGTACTGTTAACCCCCAAACACTGGCAGCAGTTATACATGATGAATTGAGGTCTTTATCTGTTTCTTTTAATTATGTAGAGGGTATTCTCTTCCCCACCCTCATCCTTACCCCATGCTCAATCATAATTCCTATGAACATATGGAAACTTGGGATGGACTGGCTTTAGCCCATAAAGGGACTCATGGTGATGAACCATACATAGCTGGAAATGAGCCTCCTCCCTCTCCCTCAAGCTCTCCCATGATCACTGGAAATGACAACTCAGTATTCTGGGGATAAGGGGAAAGGGAACTTTCTATATATGCAAAGGAAAGGGGAAGAAGGCAGTCCTGTAAAACTATGGAATCTCTGTATAAAATATTTAAAGGAAAAAAAAACACAACATAGTCAAGGGCTGTGCAGTGTGAGAAGATAGAGGTGGGGATGTATACCACTGGAGATAGTGTCCATAATGCTGATCCATTGTAAGATTGTAGTAGTATTATAGCTTAGGGACTGCCCAAGCAGCTTTCCATAAATTGCAAATGCTCCACAATGGCTCTACTGAAGCTCAAAATTTTGCAATTAACATGGAACAAGGGACACCATTTTCATGTTGTTATTAGAAGGCTGGTGGAAGATCGAGGGAACTCGACCATTGTGGCTGTCAGGATTACCTGATGCTTCATGCAATCAACTTGTATCAGAAGAACTGAAAGGGCACAGGCAAAGAAGAGAAAAGGAGCCAGAATAAACAATTAAAGCCTAGAAGTAGGGCATGCATTGGCTATTGAGGCTAAGCATGGTGGTAGCAGACTGGCAGTACTCTCATTCAACACAAGATAAATGCAGTCTGTGTAACTGACTGGTTTGGGGAATCCCACCTAATATCTGACAAGCAGTTTTAGCCAAACTAAAACACCCCCCCCCACCTCCACCCCCCGCCAGCCAAAAAACCCTAGCCCTCCAACTTGCTGATACTCAAATTATCTGCTTTATTGATGCTTGATTTTTCAATGTCACCTTAGGCATATGAGCAGTAATGAATACATACATAAAAGGCAGATGTTTACAAATGAATCCTTGCTTCCCTCCTGCCCCCCAATCTCTTATTCTACTTACTTTATCCTCAGAAAATTTTGCATTTGCTGTGGGCCTAAGGGGACTTGTGGATTGGAGTTAAGACTATGATAATGCATAGTATTTTTAATTCAGGAAATATTAATTAGTTCATGCTACTATACATAAAACACAAGTTCCCACATATTTTTCAGATTGATTCTATTTTTCCTAAAAGGTTTTTAAATTTTGTGTTATTCTTTCTAAAGTAAAGGTTTGTATCAGTGAGGAGAAATGCCAGAATCTAGATGGGGTATAGTACCCATATTTTAGCTACTTCTCATTCTTTGTTCTTTAAGTATATTTTCAGGTTCAGTTTAAAAAAAAATCTGTCTCCTTAGCTAGTAACAAGACTGTGAACTGGATCTGTAATCTTTCTTCTTTTAAATGAGACAGGAAGACACTGCCTTTCTAGGACTGGAGAATCTTTTTTTCACCCCTTGAATGAGGCTGCTTCCAATTTGACCTTAAATTGTAAATCAGGGTTGTCTGGTATTTATCAGCTGCTCTTAAAGACAATTATGTCCAGGCCATTTTAGACTCCTGCTCCACAAATAATCTTAAATGGTTCCCAAGTGTTAGGAGCACAAATTCAAATTCCCTTGGATATTTAAACCATGTGGATTTTTTGATCTCTACTATACAAGCACATTAGTTTTTTGATGGATTTGTAAGTTTTCCCCTTTTGAACATGTCCTATAGGTCATTTTGATGTACAACCGCATTCTAATAGTGTGGTCTAATTCTCATCTATTTAATAATTGTTTTACATAATATATAAAGATATTCTAAATTCAATTAAAAGAGTATCTTGTTGGAATTTTAATTTGATTATCTTTCTTGATTTCCCAGGCATCCACTGGGGAGAATATTTTGTTTGAACAGCTGTACTTGGGTAAATCTTGGTTACAAATGAATCAGGCATGATTTTTGTGTAGTATGTCTTTTAAAAGTATCTTCTATAGAAAGACCAAGGACATTTGGAAAAAACCCAGTAATTTTGTCCAATTGGCATTTATTTACTTATTATAAAGCTGTTTGTCTTTTCAATTCTGCTCTGAAAATGTGAAAAAATGGTCTGTGATTTAACAACATACAGAATTCACTCTATTCATCTCTGAATCCGTAGGCTAAATGGAAATAAAATTACTAAGAAGATAGGTCATAGGAAAGGGAAAGTGCTATGGAAATTAGAAACATAAATGGTAGAAAAAAAATAATCTCAGTCAACTATCCATTCTGTACATGGTTGAGGATTTTTTGGGCAGGGAGAAGGAGGAGCATAACCTTTCCTTCTCCTCATCTGTTTTCTTGGACCTGTTCCCCAGGTCAAGTCTCCCTATTTCCTCTATTTTATCACAATGTTGCATTTGTTTCTGGCTCCCATTATTATCAATCCTCAGTAATATGATTTTGGTCAGTTTGAGAATGGAATGGGGATGCAGGAGAGCTGGCAATAAAATCCCTTTGTGATGACCTTTTAAGATGTTATAGAAATTTGGACTTTTCCATTTACAGCAAATTTTTGTTGTTTTCAGTCAAAAGAAGACATTTCAAAAGAGATTATTTGGAAGTTATTAGAGATAGAATCACTAAGTAACCAGGCATTGAAGAAGTTATAAGGAAGGCTGCCTTGCTTGATCCTGGTGACAGTTTTGCCCATATTCCATATAATCCCCCACTTACACTAGTATATCAAATACTGAATAAACTTTATTGATGCTGTCTTATAAATAAGTACCAAGCAACTTGGTGAGCTTAGTAGCTAATTTTATTTTATTTTTTAAACCAGTCTATCCTTTTCCATATAGCTTCATTGGTAGTAAAATAAATGAAATCAAAATTCCTTCCTACTTGCCAAGGAATAAGCACTCTCTTTCTGGGTGAGCAGGTCAGTAATTTTCATTCCAAGACTCGAATGGAACCACATGCTACACTGACAGGAAGAATTGTTTAGATGTAACATAGCTTCTCCTTGGATTGTAGCATTTGGATTGTCTCAGCTTTATGTCACAGCTCTACCACCCTAAACAGATGGATAAACACATTCTAATTCTCATTATTTTTAGAACTGCATGGCCTATTGATGTTGTTGATTGCAGAAACGGATCAAGGGCAGCCTCTGGACTGCAGGATGGATCTTTCAACAAATCTAGATCTACACTGGTGTCAGGAGACAATTATTCCAGGGAAAAAAAAAGAATTTTCCCCAAAGACAGATATCAAAAGCATGCAGACTATAATATACATAGAATTAAATAAAGTTTGAAGATCCAGCATTTTAAGTTTAGCTATTTTTAAACATTATATTCTATTTTTATATTTATGTATTTTGAATGAAATGTTTCTATATATTCTCATATAGGCAGATGATAAGGCATTATAGTAAAAACTTATCTTGCATTATGAGTTAGTGAATGGCAGGCTCTGTATAAGAATGACAGAAAATAATCTGGAGATCTTTCTGGTTGACACATAAAATATGAGTCAATAGTATAATGCCATAGTTAATATTTTTAGGGGATGATACTGAATGCTAAAAATCGAAGAATAGCCTTTTGGACTCATGAGATAATGCTCTCATTATATCCAACATTAGTCAAACCTTAATGGAGCACTGTGTCTTGTGATGAATGTGGACACATTCAAATGGAAGCATCCAAAATGAAGGTTCCCCCAATTCAGTTCTTGCTTCCACTTGCCTTTGTTAACTTCCTTGAGTTTTTACTTACAACAGGAAATGGGGGAAGGGGAATATTTTTCCTTTAGTGGCTTTGTTCCTGTATTTTCTACCTATTCTCACTCTTTCACCTCTGGTGTTGATAATTGTCACTCACTGTGTCCTCTGCAATATGTATAGATTATAGTCTAATCCAAGGTACAAACAAGAAATAAATTTATTAATCAATAAAAATTTATTTATTAATCAATAGTCAATAAACATTTATTAAATACCTACTATATTATAGGCACTGGGTTAAACTTTAGGGGAGACAAATAAGAAAAATAAATGAAATTTTTGCTCTTCAGAAATTTACAATCTAATGGAAAAACAACACATAAAAAGAAGCTGAAAAGGGGGATCACAGGAGACACACAAAATGATAATGGTGTTTGTGAAATTGAAAAGGAGCACAGCAGCTGATGGAAAATGAGTTACATGGAAAGTTCTGAACTCAGTATAAAAGAAGACTTGGAGAGCGGGTTTTCTCCTCCTCCAAGCAATCAATCAATAAACCAGTATTTATTTATTAAATACTAGGCACCTACGAGGTATAAGGCATTACCCTAAGTCCAAAGCCCAAAATCAAATGCTTTTGTCCATAAGCAGTTTACATTCTACTGGGGTGACAACATGGAATTATGTAAGTATGTACAGTAATATGCAAAATTAATACATTGTACTTGATGCTGGGAATGCCCAGTCATCTTAGTAGGTAATCAGGAATGGCCACATATAGGAAATAGTGTATGGACCAAACTTTGACAAAAACTATGAATTTGAAGAGACAGAAGTAAAGAGGGGAAGCAATTGTTGGCAGTAGACCAAGTTGAATTTCTTATATTTCTGAGAATATTTCCCACTATTGGTCCTAATTTATGTATATTGTATTTCTTTTCTATGGAGGAACACTGAAGGTGTAGGTGAAAATTGGTTTAATTCCATATATTATGTGAAAAATATTTTTAAATGGAAGACCACTAATCATGCTAATATTCATATTGATACAGCATTTTCTTTGAACCCCAGAATAGATATTAGTTTTTAGTCATTAGTTTTTTTGCCCATTACTAATCAAGCATAATACTTTCCTTAAAAATTTGAACCTGGAATACAAGGAATCCAAGTCAGGATTGCTGCAAATTTCTGTAACCACATTAGAGATACTCTGGGTTTTAGTGTTTTTTTTTTTTTATTCTGTGCACAGTTTTTCTTTTTACTTTGCAATACTCAACTTAGAAGCTCTAATTAAAACAAGAAATACATGTTCATATTTAGAGTTATTAGAAGTATGATATGGCAATTGTTGGAAGAATGTCTAACCAACCCAGGGGTCAGGATAAATCATTTAACAGAATACTATACTCTGCCTACTCTAAATCAACTTTTAAAAATTTTAATCTCATGAATTACATCTTTGACCAAAACATCTGATATATATTAGCCACTATTCATAAAACTCAAATGCTTAACAGGTTGGCCATTTTCCCATAGTCCTTTTAGTATTTTCTTTTAAATAAAGACTATTTCCTTGGTGGGGGAGGGGAAACCAAAACTTTTCAAGTTTGTAAGTGAAAATGAAAAGTTTTCTTCTGGTTTGAATATTGTCCTCATAGATTCATAAGACTTCCAAACTGGTAGATTAAAATGAAATACATTAAAGGATGTTAAGTGTAGCAAGTATTTTTTTTTGAAAAAATGGGGGATTTTCCAGCTTTAATTGACTCATTTCTTATTGAGTTTTAATGCTTTATTTTAGTGCAGTTTTTACTCTGGTTTCATCATGAATACTGCTTTGTTGCTCCCAAGGAGGAACAATAGTCCCATTCAACCCTCTTTGCCTTCTACATTTGGTTTTCCCACTGCTGTACCAGTAACATTGTTCTCTAATGAAAAAAATAGAGAAGACATGTCAGTTGAATTTTTAGCACACTGAGCAGTAGCAAAATGGGGTGGCATATATGTATGTAGTTATAGTAGAGATTGGCTTCATAAGTAGTGTAATACAGTGGTAATTCTAAAAATGGTTCTTTAAGGATGAGATTCTAGCTCTTAGTTATTAATTTCCTGTTTAGAAGAGAGGAGGTGGGTCTAGTTTCACACGAAAGAAGGGCTGATTTTCTTTTTTGATTAGGAATGTTTCACTCAGACAATATCTCTGAATTTGGTTTTATGTTCCTTACTGGGTTCCTTCTTTTGGGAAAAAATATATTAAAAAAATTAAAACAACATATAACTAGTTACAGTGTAAGTTCATTTAATTCACATTTTTAACACTGAATATTTGCTTATAATTTCTGATTAGGTCATGTTTTTGTAGTCTTTATGAGGAATTTTATTTCAAGATAATGAATGAAGAACAGGTTGAAGCTTTTATTGAATTTCCAGATCATTGGTGTGGAATTCAAAGTCAATGGAATATCTTCCTATCAGCTCCATCACTCATCAAGTTCTGTGGATCCTGCTGTAAATAAAGCCAGAAGACAGAGAGGTTCGATAGGAGATCAGGCGTGGGACTTTTGAAGAATTCTAAGGAAAGTAATGGCATGGGAATGTGTATGCCAATAATACTGGTCCTCAGTTAATAAAAGTTTGGATATCCAGAATTGTTAATCATTGGTGATGAAACATTTATTTTGCTTATTTGATGCTATTTTTCTCCTCTTTTCCATGTAAGATTTTTCTTATATTCCAAATCACCTTTACTGGTTGTAAAATACTATGATTTTCATTTCTTCTTGAAATGCAAACTGAATATTTACACTGATGTGACATGGAATGTTTTAGATTTGGGAGATATGGAAAGACCTAGATTTTAACTCCAAGTTGAAATTTTCCTTGCTGAAGCTTTTGCTTTATTTAGCAACAAATACTGAACCAATTTGCTCACTGTAGTGAGTTACAAAAGGTCTTCTTTTATGATTGCTTATTTTTTTCATGTAAATGTGCTATTGTCATGGTCTTCTATTTTTATTGACCCATTAAAGTTTTAAGTCATTTTATATCATTTGTCAATGATAGCAAACTATAAAAATGTTCCTGGAATATGCAGTCACTTTCATGGAAAATATCTTCTTATAAATTTAGGTATAAATTTAATTGAAAGGAAAAAAATAGGTTAAGTGAAGAATAACATTCCTTTGAAAAATGTTCTTTATCCCCATTGCTTCATATAAAGATTCTTGCCCTCAGTTTCACAGTAGATCCATTTCCATGAAAGCAAGGTATAAGTATTTCATTTTAAAATCTGTTCCTAGTAGCTGTTGGTTTACATATTTTTCATTTGAATATTAAAGTCAGTGTTTTGTGGTGATTTCATAGAGGCTAAAGAAAAATATTTCCTGAGGTTTTAATTTTAAGAATATTGGCTAAGGATAATGATTGCTTATAGAATCTGAAAATATATTGTGTTAGATTAGCCTTGGCACTAATTATTTAGACAACTGAAAGTTACATAATTAAAAGAATTTACTATGTGAGAGTAGCTAACTTATGATATTCATAAGGTTATTTTATAAGGATATAGAAAAACAGCATTCCTTTCTTTAATCCTACATCCATAAGAGCCACACTGTTTAGTTCAATGCCCTGAGCTAGAATTGAATACATTGGTTACTTCTGTGAATGACTTCAACACAACATTTCATCTTTTAGCCTTTGGTGGGTTGGTTACAAGATATTGTTAAATAAACGTCTGATCACAGTGTGTTATTGCTGCCCTTTGTAGATGATGGATCTATACTGACCAAACATGTAACTGTTGCCTCTCAATTGTGAGGTCCTCTCTGTTTTTCCTTCCTCTTTTCTGTCTCTTACATATTTGAAAATGGCAGATGTGATGTGTTTGCCTCCTCACCCCAACCCCCACTTGGTTCCTTTGGTTAGCTATTGATTGAGACAAGCTTTGTAGGATCACTGCTTTCTTCATATGGGAAATTCTAACACAACCATTGTCATACAATGGCACCCTTAAAGTTCAGAGTAAATGGAAAGGACTGCCAGGGGGTGATGACTAGGAGCTTATAGAGGCAGTTATTGCAGTTTGGGTTAGTTGGAGTTTATAGGACTTTTTTTTTGGGGGGGGGGGGGTTTGAGCTTGTCTGAGCTCACAAAGGAGATTCATGGTTCATTGGTCTACAAAAGCTTTTTGGACAGGCAGTTTTCTCCTGAACTACTTATAAGAGCTCCTGGGGCCCTCAAGTTTAATCACTGAGAATTCCCATATTATAGATACATAAACTTTAATGATTATGGATTTATATGAGAATGAATAGTAGTTGCCCATCTTCAAAACATGATTTTGTTAATAGAATGGTCAAATGCTTATGGGGGAGGTTTGGTCATTGAGTATATCAGTTTTCATGATAGTAAGTTTATTCATAGTTATCAGGGGAATTTGGATTATTCTGTTCAGGAGTAGAGCAGCAGTTTGATACTGGTCACAAATCTGCAATTGAAAACTGGATCCACTATTCTATGACCTATCATTTGGGCAACCCCAAAATAAAACACATTTGATCATGGGATTTGAGTTTTTGTGGTGCCAACTCAAACAACTTGATGAATTGTTAAGTTTGTCTTTATTGTTACATGCAGTAATTGTTATATAAGGGGAAAGTGAGTGTTTTTAAGTTAAAAGTTCAACATTAGCTTTGTGGTACTTTTGTGACTATTAACATGAGTTTCTAATTTAAAAAAATCTTGAGTTCTTCAAGCAACATATGATAAAATTTGACCCAACCAAATTACAAAATTGGAGAAAAATTTGGTCCCTTGGAGCTTATTACAATGAGGTTTGACCCATAATATGCTATATGTTTTCCTTCCAATTTGTACTAAAGTTTTAATTTGCAAGTTATATAATTTCTTTTCAACTTAGGTTACTTTGGTGCCATAATCCTCTAGTAAATATGAATATGAATTGCTGAATTAGCAGGTGTGGTAAGTCATGCAAGTTTGTAATCAGAGAAGGGAATGGAATAGTTTTGTTTGTTTCTTTGTTTTTGGTTAACCTCAGTTTTGGAATTTGTTATTTATGTAAAAGGACAAGACTGGGATAGGAAGGTCAAGCAAGGCTTTAGGGAATTTGACTTTAAAACTTTCTAAAGTTCTCATGCTTCAAAATTTTTCTAAATTACTTCTCTATCTCTATCTCTTTGACTCTAAACATCTAGTCTTTTTCAATGTACAGTTAGTTTTATTCCTTGCAAAAATTTTGTCCAAACTATATTATCTTGGAGGGTCTTCCCAGGAATAAAATTCTAAAGTCTGTGAAATCATTACTGTATTGTAAATTTTGGATTTTTTTTTCTAAACTGTCAACATTCAATTAATTATCCTGATTGAAAACTATCAGTCTGGACATAAACTGGATATACTGGATAGGATAAGTAGCCCTGTATTTTGCCTGAACACTAATATGTTTTGTTTATTTTGAAACCAAACCAGAAGTATATTATATTATATTATGTTATGTTATGTTATGTTATATTAATTATATTATATCATATCATATCATATCATATTATATTATATTATATTGCATTATATTATTATATATTAAACCCTCCAGCATTAATATGGTATTATGGGACATTCAGGAAAAATTACTTTAAATCTTTTTCAGGGAAACCATACTGCTTTCTATTTCAGAGATCTGAGAAGTTTATGGCTTCATTATTGACTCCTAAGTGGTATAGTGAATAGAGAACTTACTCTTTGTGAATTCTAATCTGGTTTCAAACAATTACTAGTTGTGTGATCCTGGGCAGGTCACTTAACTTTGCTTCAGTTTCCTCATCTGTAAAATAAGCTGGAGAAGAAAATGACAAAACACTCCAATGTTTTCTCTGTCAAGACAGGACTGAAACAGCTGAACAGCAAGTTATGACTTTAGTTATCTTTTGCCATTAACATTCTTTGTAGTGAGATAGATTTTATAGAGATAACCCTGGAACTCTTTCTGAGATGAGATTTTACGTAGAATGATGGAATGCATATAATTGATGATCATTAAGGAGTTGTTTGATGTCCATGTCTCCTTCTTGGTAGTTGTGTGAATGAAATGTATTGATGAGGGGAAGCATAATTCGTTTTAGTTACTGTAGAAACATGTTGGTAGATAGGGAATGGAAAGATAGGAGGGTTCAAATCCAACCTTGTTCAAAACCAACTTTCTGAAAAGTACTGGGTCACCCTGGGCAAATCACTAAGCTCTCAGTATTGTAACAACTCTCTCAGAATATAAATTGCAGAGGAATTGTCAGCCTGCATTGGGAGAAGGTATTTCCTATTCTGAGAGTCCTTTAGACCAAATCACAGGACCAGTTCCTATCCCTTGATAGAATAGGAATGACAAAAAATAGCCTCTAACAATTTTCAGCAACTATTTCTTGTGAAGAATTCTCTCCTACTTTGTTCTATTCAAGAAATACCTTTGAGCCATGTAGTCACTTTGATTGTCACAATAAATGATATATTAGATTTTTGCTATCTCTAATACATATTTTTGAAAGATTATTCTAATGTCTATGAATGTACTCATTATTGATATTTTCCTACTACAAGCTAGCTAGATATTACTGACCAGAAACACTTTGGTTTAGAAGTCATTTGTTATCAGGAAAAATTGAGTTTTATAGAAGACATACATGAGCGAAGACTCTTATTGTATATTTTTGAAAGTATGATAATAATAGGGGTCTTAAAATACCATATAGAATAATAGATATATAGGGAAATTCATAATAGATAATTAAAATGATAAGTTTTGTAAGTGTTTTCCAGGTATGCTTCAACTGCTCCTCACAACAACCTTGGGAAGTAGTAGCATTGTTTTCTGCATTTTACAGATAAGGAAACTGAAACAACCAAATATTAAGGGATTTGCCTAAGATCACATAACTAGTAAGGGTCTGAACTCAGATCTTTCTGATTCCATGTCTCAATACTTAATTCATTCTACCATCTTCTTGCCTTATTAGAGTAAGTGTCTAAGGAAGGATAGGAACTCTGTTTTTTTCTTATTCCAAAATCCAGTACTTTATCTATTATTGTTTAACTGCCTATAAGGTACTCAGCTTAATTTTTCTCACATCAGAGGAACTGTCCATTTGATTTCAAAAAGATGAGTCACCTCCATTCATCCATTTGTTTGAAATTTAACTGCCTAGTAGAAATTCTTTGTGGATATGCTGGAAAATTCAGTATAATAAGTGCTTATTGAAGAGCATGGAGTTGAATACTTTTAATTTATTAAAAAAACAAAGTAAAAGGATATGATAGAGCCTTATCAGCCAGTGTCAATTGTTCTGTTCAAACTGTTTCATAGCAGGAGGTGTTTTCATAATGTTTATAATACAAGTCATTGAGAGGTCAATGAAAGAGTATTTGGGTGTCTGGAAACCTTTAAGTGACAGTTTTAAGCTTTGTTTGAATTATAAGACAATTTGATAATGATATTGTTTAGATTACCATGTATGAAAAGTTACTTTTGGATTAACTGATTTTCCCTCCTAATATGTGTGATAAAAAAAGAACAATAATTTTACTTATGAGTAAGCTGGTATAGAGAAGTGAAAAAATGTTAATATTTGCACAAAACATTTTCAGGAATGTAGTAACTATGCAAAGTGAAGAATATTGGAGACATGAGCAAAGATGACTGGAAAAGGGACTGGACCAATGAATTCACTGATGTGAGAATTCCTACTACTAGTTTAGGTCAGACATTTCTCTGCTTCTTATAGTTTTGGGAGAGATTAAATGACTTGCCTAGGGTTATGCTGTTACTATGCAGAGGTTAAACTTGAACCTGGATGTTTTTTCCATTTTGAGGTCAGCTCTCTAATTCTCTATGCATGTACAATGTATGTATACATTTGTGTGTATAAATGTGTGTATATAAATTCATGTATATCAAGTAGGAAAGCCTCTATTAACATCGTCTCATGGTATGGATGCCACTTAGCTAGCAGTAAAATGCTTAGCAAAGTTTGAAGAGATTCTTTCTTGGAGACTTGGTCTCCCCATGAAGACTTTTTCTCTGACTGCAGAGAGTGTAGCTAGGATTGTTATTTGCTTTGGTGGAAAGAATACCCACATTTATAAAAGAATAGATTCTTGATAGACTGAGGTGAATATGTACAACAATCATAGTCTGAAGGATTTCATACATATCCAAATCACGTGATTGGATAGTAGGAGTTGGCAAACTTTTAAAAATGATATGTCAAGGTTCTGACTGATTTATTTTTGGTATGCCCCTGAGCATCAGGTGGGCTTGTTGCCTGTGAAGTGTGGAGGAGGGAAATTTGCATGTGGTTATTGCTGTTACTTGGGGTTGATTTTGTCTCTTTTTGGTTCATACAATAAAAAATTAGTCTCTACACTATGAATTTTCAACTCCTATTCTAGTTTTGGCTATTTTATCTGGTTATGAAAATTAACCAGTTGTTATTTTGACATTTTGAACTATAATTCTAAGCAAAGGTGATTTTACACACACTTGCCTACAAGCATGCACACACACACACACACACACACACACACACACACACACTCATATCCTTGAGTCTTTTCATTTACATTCAAATATGAATCCTTCCAATCTCAATTTCTTTTGTTATCACCTGTGGTGAAATCTGGATACCTATCTGTTTATCTGGGTGTCTTTTGGATAGAATGCTGGTTCTGGAAGACAGGAGTCTCTGAGTTCAAATTCACCCTAAGGCACTTACTTAGCCATGTGACCCTAGGCAAGTCAATAATCCTGTTTGCCTTAATTCACTAGGAAGGAAATGACAAACCACTCCAATAGCTTTGTCAAGAAAACTCCATAGACAGTAGCTTACTCTGTGGCCCATGGGATCACAAACAGTCAGAAATGACCAAACAACAGAAACAACATATCTATACATGAATATATTGACATACCTTTCTGAATACAGAAACTCATTTTATACATACAAAAATATACATATCTCTCCTCTCTTTTGCTCTGTCTCATAATTTGTTGCTGTTCAGTTATTTCAGTTGTGTCAAATATACTGGAGTGATTTGCAATTTACTTCTCCAGCTCATTTTACAGAGGAGGCAAACTGAGTGAAGTGAGTTGCCCAGGGTCACTCAGTTAATAAATATATGAGGTTGGATTTGAACTCAGATCTTTCTGAATCCAGGTTCAGGGTTCTATCCATTGCGACACCTGGATGCTCTCCCCCCTCTATTTTGTTTACATATTGTCTCTCTCCTTAGATTGTGATCTCCTTGAGAGAAAGGACTGTTTTTAGTTTCTTTTTGCATCTCTCTCTCTTTCCTACCTTCCCCCAGCACTTAGCCCATGCCTAGCAAATAGTAGCTTATCCTAAAAGTGGATGAAATATGTCTCAAGGTAATGGACAAGTAGGAAAGGTTTGTTGTGATTCAGGACAGAACTTGTAATTACTCATATGAGTATCTTTTTTAGGTAATGAAAATCACTTTAACTTTCCCAGTTCTTATTTGTATCATTTTAAAAGAAAATAATAATACCTTGCTTGAAGGTTGGACCAGATGATCTCTTGAGGTTCCATCCAGCTTTTAGATTTATGATTATGTTCTACCACACTGACAACTTGGGCACAAACTCAAAGAAAAGTTTTTAGGTTACCATCATGACTCTGTGAATTGGAATTTCTTTTTCCTTTGGATGTTCAACATTCTTTTTTTCCCCTTTCTCCCCACTCTTACCCCACTCCCCTCTCCAACTCCCTACTGGTCTGGGTTCAAATTCTAGCAGTTGGTGTTTGTTCAAATTTCTATTGCTGTTAAAAACCAAGAGAACAAAGGCTCTAGAATTTCTAGACTTTTAGACTGTCTTAAACATTGAGAGTTCATTGAAATCTTCAAAGATTCCTTGGCATATTTAGTAGATCTGGGAAATCTCATTTGTTTTATTAAGTATCTTTTGCATTTTAATATTATGCTTTATACTATTACTTTTCATTCCCTAACCTTTTTTTTAAAAGAGGTAACTCTAGTCTAATAATTCCTTTTATGTAAAAAAAAGATAATGTCTTTTTTTTGGTTGAAGTAATGCTGACACTGAATACCAAATAGGTTGTGTAAGATTCATTTGAGTTCATCATAAAAGCCATGTATTTAAAAAGGAAGATGATATATATGCAATGATGCAACTGTATCAATTTGGCTATCCCTTTGCTTGGCTTCAAGAAGTTTTCAAATACTTGAGTGTTTTAAAAGTCACTAGTATGTCATCTAAATGTGAACATGGATGATCTTCAAAAGAAAAGCTGTATTCAAAATAGACCTCAATTGATTTCTTTAATCATAAATTCACATAGAGGGACATTTTTTTTAACAAGCAGAATTTTGACTAGACCACTTTGAAGGTACAATTATAGGCTACAGTGTCAATGAGGAATTAGAGGTTCTTAGACTGGTGGATTATTCCATAGCTCTGTGGGCACACAAAGTCTGCATGCTAAGATTAATTTTAAAATATAATTAAGAACAGGAACAGAACTTTTAACTGCTTCATTGCTGGCCTTTGCCTCCATCAACTGGGTTTCTGTTTATCTGAAGCAGTTGACAAAGTAATTTAGTTAAATATTTTCTTTTTTTGGATATCTGCAGGACACAGGATTCCCCAAGCCCCTATGGGATAAATTCTCCCCCGCCATTTAGAAATTGGATTTATAGAAGGCCCCTATTTAAAGTCTGGTTATTATAATGAAGCTTCTGATTCTTGGGTTCCTGGTCACCTGGTTTATACCGTAAACTAACTTTTAAGCAATCTATAAAGACCATGGGGGCAACTAGATGGCAGAGTGGGCCCGGAGTCAGGAAGACCTGAATTAAAATCTGACTTCAGACACTTACTAGCTATGTGGCCCCCAGCTAAGTCACTCCCCCTGTTTTCCTCAGTTTCCTGAGCTGAAGGAAATGGCAAACCACTCCAATATCTTTCCCACAAAACTCTAAATGAAGTCTCAGAGTCAGACATTACTGGAATGACTAAACAAAAAAATAAACCATTAGATTTAGATGATCTTTCTGATGCATAAAAGAAGCATCTTTCACCTTCCTATTGTAGCCCAGTGTTCTTGAAACAGGATATAGTGCAAGGTTTATTTCATTCCACTAAAGCTGATGTATAAATAGGAAATAATTATAAAACCATCTAGCATTAACATGGGGCTTTAGATTTTTGCAAAATAGTTTACAAATAATCTCATTTGATCCTCATAAAAACCGTGAGAAATACATTCTGTTATTATTATCTTCATCTTATGGATAAGGGAAAACTGAGGCACCCCAAAATTAAGTGACTTACACAAGGCTGCACAGCTAATAAGTGTCTTAGGCAGGATTTAAACTCAGGACTCTCTGACTCTAGGTCTAGTATTCTATCTACTGCCCAACTAGCCACCTCAAAAATAAAAGAAATTGCTTAAAATGAGATGTTCAGGGTCATATACCCTTGCATGGCAGGTCTGAAAAGTTTATTTCATGACCCTAAACTTTCTTTTTTTAGAGATTTTTTTTCTTTTATTAAAGATTATGAGTTTTACAACCCCCCCCATCTTACTTCCCTCCCCGCAGCGCCCCCACGGAAAGCAATCTGTCAGTCTTTACTTTGTTTCCATGTTGTACATTGATCCAAATTGAGTGTGATGAGAGAAATCATATCCTTAAGGAAGAAACAAAAAACCCCTAAACTTTCTTAAGATCACTCTCCTTTTGGCAGTACTGATCTAGAGGTCTGAATTTTGTTGGAAGGTCATTCTAGTGACACAGATTGCAATCCATCCATGCTTGTCCATCCTGTGTATTGCCTATGCCCCCCCTAAGTTTGTTGCAGTTAGTGCATCATGGTGTTAGAGACCTTCTTCTCTCTCTTAATATCAAGGGGGTACCAGTGGAACACTGTGGAGGCCTACCTGTCCTCTTTCTTGCCATGTAAGCAGCCCATCTTCTCTTTCACTCATACAATATCTTGATGATGTCTTTTACTACTCTTTTTTTTTTTGGTGAGTTCCTCATTTGTTAGATGTTACAGTTTGCTCACAGCATGGAATGTGTAGTGAGGGGTGACAGAGGAGGCAGAGATGTGCCTCACCTGTGCCTCACCTCTGATGCCAAGGGTTGAGTGCAGACACCTGGCAAGAGCTTAGTGTGTGTGGGCTCAACCCTTTGCTATCAGAGATGAGACTAAGCTCTGCCTCCTCATTTCTGCATATCCCTGGGCACAGCTAGATGGCACAGTGAATAGAGTGCTGGCCTTGGAATCAGGAGGACCAGAGATCGAATCCAGCCTCTGATATTTAGTAGCTGTGTGACTTTGGGAACAGGGGGTCATCTTCAGTCATCCTGATTCATATATGGCCACTGGACCTAGATGTCTCTGGAGGAGAAAGTGAGACTGTTGATTTAGCACAGCTCTGCCTCACTCAAATCCAATTCATGTGCTTGTCATGACATTACCTCCCTGATGTCATGGTCTTCTTCGAGAACAAAGGACAAAAATGACATGCCCCTGTCTCACAGTCATCATACATTTTTCTATTGCTTGTTGTGTGATACTCATTTTTAATTCTTCCAGGTCTAGGTCTTTCTACTATTTAGCAAGAGTGGTAGAATGTGGGGCGGCTAGGTGGCGCAGTGGATAAAGCACCGGCCCTGGAGTCAGGAGTACCTGGGTTCAAATCTGGTCTCAGACAATTAATAATTACCTAGCTGTGTGGCTTTGGGCAAGCCACTTAACCCCATTTGCCTTGCAAAAACCTAAAAAAAAGAGTGGTACATTGTTAGAATTGTAAAAATTGAGCTTTTGCCTTCGTGGGAAGCTTCAGGTCAGTAAAATAACTAATTTTCTGAAATCTTATCCTCTTTTACAACTTTGGGCTCAACTCCTTGTACATCTTTACACCTTCTCTCCTCATCTCAATTATGCATACTAATTGATGAACTATATAGGATATAGTTTGAGTGGTGAAATCCGGGCAATAGAAATTTCTGCCAGGCTGGAAAGGATAGTTATATTTCTTGTTTTAATTTTTAATTTTTTAAGGACAGTTAGCTTTCAAAAGACTGTTGTATTCTGGGGATTGAGGCATTAGGCTCAATTTCATCCACAAAAATGAGTAGCCTCTTTGACCTAGTCAAGGATTACCTGTATCATAATGGCAAATATCTTTGGTGAACATGCATCTCCCTTTTATGTCTTGCCTGATGTTTATTATCAGAGACTGGTTGAACAGAGTTATATCTGTTATAGCTTCCAAGGAATCTTTAATGCTCTTGAAATATGGATGGGAGACATGTTTTTCTAAAAGGAGTCTGAAAGGCAGCATTCTCCTCTAATGTACCAAATGCTTTTTTGTAATTAGCAAACAATAATAATAAGATTTTTTTATCTCTTCCAGGAAATAGTAAAATAATAAAGATGTGGTCGATTGTTGAATACCAGTTGTGAAAGGCTTCTTTCCAGCAATTAATATAGGTATACCTTCAATTCATTTACTTTTGATTCTAAAATGATTTTGCATAGATGAGAGAATAGACATATATAGATGAGTGGTTATTATTCTCTCATTTTAAAAGCATTAATAAGGTTCAAGATTTATTTCCTGTCCTTGGTATCTTCCCTTTCTTCAAATTTCTTTAATATCAGCTGCTCAATCCCCTCACAATTTTGTCATATTTAGCATAGATCTCTTCCATATACATTTGATATAAATAGATTATGGTAATATATCTATATAGATACATACATAGATACATTTATTAGATTATGTTTTAATAAAAATATTTTTATTGATTTGGGACTTATTCCTAAATCATTGCTTGTGTGTTGGTGGACTACTGAGTTATCAGAGCTAAGTTCAGAAATAGTGAAAAAAAGAAGAAAAAAGAAAGGATAATAATGAGAAAAAATGTTATGTAATTAAGATAACAACCTTCAACTCTTTAAACCAAAAATTGAAAGTAAAAAATAGAAATTGTCAGTAGAAATGATGCTATCATTGACTGTAATAATTTTATTTGAAAATTTAGCCAATCTAAATTATTGTTATAACAAAGAGAATAAAAGAGCTGAAAATGCCTCAGTCAGCCAATATTGGACTTAACTTGCCAAACTGAGATGACTGCCAAAGGTAATTCCAGGTCCGAAACCTTAAGAAGTAGGATAGTTGTTGATCATCACATCAAGTAGAGAAAAACAGTAGACAGTAAGAGCTTGGCAAGCTATCCAAATAAGCAAAATCAGTCCAAAGGCATTTCAGGGTAAATGGAAGGAGGACCACATGTAGAGATAATTTAAATAAATTATTTTTTCCCTATCAAGACAACAAAATTGTCTTACTTGGGCCCTCAAATCACATTGCAAGGTAAGCTTGTAGAGGGGTTGGATGGAAAAATGATAAAAAGCAGTTGGTTTGAACCAAGTGTTTATAGAAAACTTGCTGTCTTACACATGTGCTTGTGTGCACACACACACATACACACACACACATCACTCAGGAACCAGCCTTCTGGTGGTAATCTTCACTGAATTTATATCTACTTGTGGAACGGCAGAAATACTGTCTATTGATGGGAGCATCGTTGGCATCTTTCCAACTTGGTAGAATCTGCTAGAAGCTTTGCTCCTTAGGGTACCTAAGGTCACTTCTATGTCACAATGCCATTGGTGTAGGGTATTTTCTGTGCTATAGTAGAAATTAGAAATTAAGCTGGGTTGGAGCCAGGAGTCCTAGCTTCAATTTCCTGTTCAAGTATTTATTAGCCATTTGATGAGAGGTAGATTGCAGAGTCTCCATTTTGTCATCCATAAAATGGGGATATTAATACTTAATATCACTTCCTCATAGGGTGGTTATGAATAAAATTCTTTATTAATCTTAAGGAATTTTATAAACTATTATCATTATTATTTTGATAATTTAAATTCAAACTCAACATTATAGACTCCCCCCCCATTCTCTAAATAACAAAACCTGTGTCATGTTTGCCCTGATAATATATACATATTTTGGGGACTTTTCCATGGAAGCTAAGGGACTAGTGATCTGAAAGCTTCTCCTCTGGGTGTGCCTATACTGGCAGTGAACTGCTCAACAGGATCTAAGATCTCCTCAATGTGGTTGTTCCTTTTGATGATTCCAACACCCAATCAATGCCTGCTCTCTTTTTAAGGTTGTTTTCTATGGCTTCCCATAAATCTACCAGATTATTGGCAGTCAGTGGTGAATTGCCATTTTCAAAATCTTATTCTCTGAAATGGTGATCTGATTTTCTAACAAAATGAAGGCTTTTGACTTTTGTGTTATTATGGTGATGAATTGTAAGTGGTTGACATTGTCTTAAGTATGACAGTTTGGTTATACAGATTCCATTTGCCATGATCAGTCCAACTTGTTCATTTATTTATTTCCAATTGACCCAATTATCATGTCATTACTTCTTAACCTGGGGTGGCAGCTTTCATTGACAGTCAGATTTGAATTGGGAGGTTTCTGAGAGTTAACCTCACTCCCTTGCCAATGTTGTTACAGGTATTTTCCAGATTTCTGTTAAATCCCCTTTTTAGCTGTACTTTACTTACTTATAAAATGTTATCCAGACCTTGTGTTCTTTTTCCCTGGATTGGTTTTTATTTTGGGGGGGCAAGGGGCAGTTTGTACTCAAAGGAGGAAGAAAAGAATGATTGCTATGAGAGGGATTAGACAGGCATTTGTGAGAATCTTGGGGATCATGGCATAAAGAGAACACTGGATTGTGACATTTTTGAGATACTATGATGAAATTAATAAAGAAAATTGAACAAAATTTGTTATTTTCTAGCATCACATTTCTGCCTTCAACTTTGTTGTCTTATATTGCCATTGCACTTTCCATTGAGCACTTTATTTGTTTTCTTTTGTAGTAAAAATAGCTAGGAATACAATTTCTGTTTTTGGAAGTTCATTAATTTTTGGTGAATTCTGGGGGCGGATTTTCTTTTTTTTCTCCTTTTCTTTTCTGTTTATCTATATATATTTTTTGGTTAGGCCATTATTCTCTTTCAGTCATGCTGCATTTCATAAGGGGGTAGTTTCTTTTAAGCCTGTCACAGAGAATGTGAATTTTATGTGCAATTTTGATTCAGTGACTGCTTATACAGACCAATCTAGTTTAAGTTTATTTTCTTCCAAATGACTCTAAAGATTATGTTTGTCCATTGTCTCCTTTAATGTTTCTACCTGGAATGTGTAGTTTAATGATATTGATATGGCAAGTACTGATGTTAACTTGTTAACTCCCATGTTTATGTTTGAACTCAAAGAATTTTGAACCTAATGACACATTTACCCTTATAACATTCCTATGAAGTGTTTACAGCAAACTAATCTCTTTTCTTAATTCTATTCTCACTAGTTAACTGATAGACATCTTCACTTAGCTGATTCATCAGCATTTCAAACTAACATATACCAAACAGATCTCATTAGTCTTCCTGCTAAATTCATCTTTCCTCTAAATTTCCTTGTTTCTGTAAACAGCATCATTATCCTCTTAGTTTTGAAGATTATAAATTTGGAGTTACACCTCATTCTTCCTTCATTTGCTCTCATTCCCTTCTAAGTCTGTTCCTTCATTTGCAAAATTTTGCTGATTCTACTTTCACAATATTTTTTAGATCCATTTATCCCTAACCCCTCCCTCCCCGCAATTTACAATGATGCTATCTTAGAACAGGCCCATATTTCTTGTGGTCTGGACTATTGAAATGGCCTCTTAATTGGTCTTCCTGCTTCTAATCTTTCCCTAGCCTAATCCATCCTCTACAGAGCTGCCAAGATAATCTTCCTGAGGCATGAGTGTTTAGAACTAGAGGGAACTTCAGAGGTTCTTTCTTTCTCTTTGACTTACTCATTTTTATACATTAAGAAACTGAAGACCAGAGTTGTTAAAAGATTTATCCAAAGTCACACAAATAGTAAATGGAACAACCAGGATTTGATCCAGTATTCTTTCAATTTCTGCCTCCATGCCAATTTTTCTGATAAAAATAAAACAAAACAACAAAAAAACTTCAGTGGTTCTTGATTGCCTCTAGGAACAAACAAAAAAAATCTTCAGTATGACATTCAAAGCTCTCCCAGTCTTATTTCCTTTCTAGAAATATCATGTTATAACCTTTCATGCACTTGATGTTCTGGAAAATTGGACTACTTAGCTATTCTCTTAAATACATTTTCCTTTTCTCATTTTGCTTTCTTCATACTGACTATTCCACATGCTTGTTTTGTCCTCCATCCCTACATTTCCCTCTTAGACTTTTTTTACATTCATTCAGGGGTTAGTTAAAATAACACTTTCTACCCAAATCCTTCTCTATCTTTTAAATGTTAATGTTTTCTCCCCCCCCACCAATGACCTGTCATTTACTTGTTTGCAAGTGATTTGCCCCAGTCCAAGTCCTCTACAACTCTCTTTAAAATAAGAATTATTTTGTTGGTGTATTCTTATGAGACAGAATAGAGTCTTGTATACAGAAGGTATTTAATATATACTTGCTAATGTTAAGTGAATGATCATCTTTTCATATAAGGAATTAGAGTTGCAAATATACTAAGTGATTTGTTCTCCTGATAACCAATGGTGGATAGAACAAGAATCCAGGACACTTCCATGTTGTAGTTCAGTATACCTTGTTTTCAGTACTTTCCATTATTTTGACTCTTGTAAAACTGTTTTATTTTCATGGTAAATAATGTGAATCCTTGATAATATGTGCTAATGAATGGACCTACCACTGATACTGGCTGATCATTATTATCCTAGATCTTGGAAAGAATAGGGTAACATTGCTCCATTGGTCTAACAATAATAAGAGTAGTATTTATATATTGCTCTATGGTTGACATATCAGTAAAAAACCCCTTTTTTTTTTATAACCCAAGAACCCTGGGAGGTAGGTCCTATTATTATCTTCATTTTGTACATGAGAAATATGAGGCAGAGAAAGGTTGTATTCTCAGGATCATAGTTACTAAAAGTCTGAGACTGGATTTGAACTTAGGTCTTTTCAAGTCCAGATTCAGTGCCACTTTGCTGTCTATACTACTTGTTTAATTCCTCTCAAATCCTTATAGTGTCTGCTTTATGCCTAGCACTGCACTATATGCTGGGGATACAAAGACAAAAAAATAAAATAATTCTTGCCCTCAAGGAACTTGTACTCTACTAGGGATAGTAGAATAAGACAATAATAGTGATAAATGAATGCAAAATATATGCGAAGTAATTTAGGGGACAGGAGGAGCATTAACAACTGGAGGAATCAATTTTTGTTAAGCCTTGAAGGAAACTCTAATTTCAAGAGGTAATAGTGCATGCTAGATATGAGAGACAGCCTATGAAAAAGCCCAGAGCTGAAGATGGAATGCTATATACAAGGGGTATCAATTGACTGAAACCTAGAACCAATGGAGTATGACAATGTAAAATTGGTTTGGAAGGATAAATCAGAGCTAGGCTATAAAGGATATTAAACTATCAAACAAGATGCAATAGGGAACCATCCAAGATTCCTGAGTGAGGGAGTAAGGATTAGTACCATATATACTTCCGCTGAAATTATAAGGGGAGTGAAAAATGCAGTCTTACTTTAGCCAGATTCCCATTGTTTTCAGATACTTGCTTTGCAAAATTAGAGGCAGCTTCACACTTCATACTTTTGGTAGAGATAACCAAAAAGCTTTACATCAGATTATACTGCATCTAGCTCTAAAGCACTTTAAAAACAGGTGATAAACATCAATTTAGTGAATTTATGGTTTATTTTGATTTATATCATGTTTCTAAGGTTTATGTTCATGCTTTATGTCATGTTTCCTGTGTTATAACTATTATGTTGATGAATGCTGGGATAATTATGAACAATTATTGAAATTTATTTATTTGAGTAATAATTTTAATAATTCCTTTCCAATTCCAAGCTCAGCTCTAACATTGTGGTAGCATCCATTCATTTGTTAAGTAATATTGAGCACTTGTCTTTTCCCTAACCCCTCCCCCCCCCCCCAATTTATGATGATACTGTCTTAGAACAGGCCCATATTTCTTGTGGTGTGGACTATTGTAATGGCCTCTTAATTGGTATACACACATACACACATACACACACACACACACACACACACACAATATAATGCGATGCTAAGTTTTGAGGAGGATGCAAAAAGGAAGGTAAATCTTTGATCCTTCTCTGCAGGTGAGAAGTTAAACCTTATCCTCATAAAATAGGCATGAATTTGAGACAGCATCTAGCTAAGTCACCAAATAAAGTGGTATAGAGATTGTTGTAACAGAAGTATAATATAAAGAAAAATCACTGTTCTTGATTAACTGGGAAGGTCTCTTGAAGGAGATAGCATTTGATTTGGGTCTTGGAGAACGGATAGGGATATGGATAGATGGCAAACAATCAGCAGCAGAGATGTAGGTTTTGACATAATATCAGCAATATAAGGAAAGCATGATTTCTGTAGAGACATAAACAGCAAGGACAGGAAAATATTAAGCCAGAGATATTACAATTTTAATAATCTTTTTAAAAAATGACTTTATTGAGGAAAGGAAGAGGGAAGAACATGAGCAGTAATGAATTATGTGGCTATTATTTCTGTAGGATTAACTTATTAACTAATGATTGATTCTTTAGAACCAAGGGTCTTAACTTTTTTAGTGTCATGAACCTCTTTGGTAGTCTAATGAAGCCTATGAAACCCTTTTCAGAATAATATTTTTAAAAGCATAAAATAAAATGCATGGAATCACAAAGAAAACCAATTATATTCAAATGCAGTTATCAAAATGTCAGAAGAGAAATTCTCTGGCCCTAGGTTAAGGATTGCTGAGTTTAGAAAGAAAAGAATATACTTGTATCTTTGAACATGAGGAAGAAAGTACTAATTACTTTAAAAGATATGCTTAATATTTTATACTTCTGCAGGAGGCCCTTTTGGAGGGATTTTTTTTTCTTACTTTTGGTACAGTATATCTCATCCCTTCACTTTTTGAACATATTATAAGTTCAGACCGGTGACGGGAAAACTAGAGATGTCCATTTTCTTTCCAAATCTCTCTCTCCATCCTCACCCTCTCCTTTGGAATCAGTTTATAGTTTATTTATTCTCCTTTTGTCCTCAGGATTGCTTTAGGGTCAGCAATAGAAATGACAGAAGACCGTGATTTCTGAATTCCTTTAGGCAAGGATACCAGGTCTATTCTAAGCCCTTACAAGGGAAATATGACTAGACCTAGTTGGCTCTTTCTTGTTTGTGCTGTTCAAGCTAAATTTTTCTCATATATTTTGAAAATTAGTTAGTATGGGAAAGTTATCCAAGATAAGGGAGGGAGACTGAAAGAAACCAAAAATGGTTAGGCTATTTCTGTCTACACACACACACACACACACACACACACACACACACACACACACACACACACACACTTTTAAGACAATCAAGGCCAGAAATAGGCAATGTTCTCTAATATAGCTGAAAAAAGAAAGAAGGAATTGAATCCCCTTTAAGTATAATTTGACTGCGACTTCCAATGAAGCACAGTTTGCAGGAGTGACCTTTTGTCTCTGATTCCCATTATTTAAAGTTTGGGACATTAGAGTGGTAGAAAACTAGAATTCACTCTAATTTCCAAACATTAAATGCATAAGGAGTCAATCTGATATCTTTAAGAAAGAAAGGTAATGGATAAAAAAAAACAGATTTCAGAGATAACTTCTTCCCCTTTATTCATATTGACTTCAAAAACCTTCTGGTTAGCTTGAAAATTATGATTTAGTTCACCTTTAGAAATTACTGTTAGTTCTGTATATTCAGCTGTTCTTGATGTGGATGAAATATGTTATTCAGTTCAATGGTTTTTGGGCCTCCAGAGCAATGCATGTTCCTTGTAAGCATCACCTCTCAAGTAGCAAATATAAACATCAAAGGGTGAGAATCTTACACTGTACTAATGCATGGAGTTTATAGTTCAATTTTTTTCCTAGCTGCCAATAGTCAAGTATCACCTTAAACTAAGCAAAACAAATCTGTTTTTATAATGGAATTAAATTTAGAGTAGGCTTCTGATATTTTATTTATTTTATTTATTTAAAGTTTGCCACAAGCCCTAGGGGGCCTGTATAAATGAATTAGACATGGCATTTAACATTTTTTAAATTGAAAATCAGAAGCTAAAATTTCCCATAAAGGAAAGCAGAAAAAACCCCTCTCAAATGACAGTCTATTAGGAATTCCAAATGAGAAAGGTCTGCAATTAGTTTTGTATGATACCCCCAAAGTCAGCAAATGGTTGTCAGCACATTCTCATAGAAAAGGAATCACTTAAGACGGTGTTAATTGATTGGACTCCTTTTCAAATTTTAAAAAAAAAAAACTTTTTTAATCTATCTTTCTTCCCTCAAATTATTAGAATAGGTAATAAGTTCTAAATAAATTTGTTAATAAGTCAAAAGCCACTATAGTCACCTTTGGATCACCTATAGATTTTATTCTTCTGGCATCATGGTAAGTTATGTACAAAAACAAGAGAGGTTATATGTTTTTCTTGGTATAGTCATACCTTTTATAAAACTAACCCAATTATCATTGATTAGCTATAATGTTTTGGATTTATTTTAATCAAATGACTGGAGAACTTCCTGAAAGGGTAAAAACTGAGGGAATGTGATCTGACTTGAAGGATTCTAAAGCAAGACCCTATTGCTACTCAATCCACATATAACCAGAGAGAGGATTTGTTTCTATAGCTTTTCTTGATGATCTTGTCAAGGAAAGGGAAAAGTTGTGGTAGGGACTACAATCACAATTAGAAGTTTTATTTAGTCTGTTGTCTTATCCATTTTAAGCTTTTATAGCATGAATTTTGCTGCCCAGGAATGAAGATTTATTTTTGGCTCTACATCTATGATTTTCAATTTATCAGATTGGAACAAACTGCCTATAGGATTGTTGCTTCACCCAAATAGTGTTTTCTTTGAAACAATATATGCTATTATATGGTGGGTGCCTTTACCAAGCTCCCCATCTAATCACTCTTTCTCTTATTCTCTCTCTTTTAAAAATATATATGGACCCTGTGGACCAATACTGTCCCTGAATTAGCAACCATATTTATTTGTTTTGCTACAGAGGGGTAGTGGGATCCCCAGGGAGGTTCCATGATGAAAAAAATATTTTAGCCATATGGGATTCTTAGTGGGTCCCCATATTACAGGGACAGGCCTAGTTTGGTTCTCCTTTCTTCATTTTAAGAAAAATTCCTACTTTACTATTTGGTCATCACTATTAGACATTTCCATGCATGTACTAAGGGCATTTTTGGGAAAAAAATCTACCGATAACTAACATTTCCTTTTGGAGAGACTGAGATTTTTGATTCTTTTTTTTACAGGGACAAAATGAATTTGTTTAATTTTGCATATGTATAAAAGCAAATCATTATGTTATCTCCATTTACCTCTACATCTATCTCCATCTCTTCATATCTATTTCCACATCTAGCTCCTCCTCCACCTCTATCCTTACCTCCTCTTCTGCCTCCACCTCCACCTTCACCTCCACCTCCACCTCCACCTCCATCTCCATCTTCACCTTCATCTCTAGGTTGGCTACCCATTGAATTATATAAATGTACACAGATATACTGCTTATTGCTCTGCTACTTACTGTGTGATTTTAAGTGACTTGCTTAGCCTTATTGCATCTCCCATTCTTCCTCAGCAAAATAAGAGTTAGATATACTAGATCAGGACTGTTAGATACATTGCAGCCATCATACTCTCATGTATAGGTGAAACCATATTAAAATTAAATCGGAAAACATTTATTCATTCATTTACTGATATCATTTATTCATTTATCTATCTATTCATTCATCTACTCATTAATCCACTAATTTATTGATTGATTTATTACTCAATACATTATTTGTTTTTATTTTCAACACAATTCAATTGAATATTTGTTTACCTTACTCACAGCAGGCTAGAATCATTAACATTAAGAAGTGATAACTAAGATTTTGAGAACTAGGGAGAGAGAAAAACTATGAAAAGTAAGCATGAGAATTTAAAAAATCTTCAGAAACATCCTGAGTCACTTAGAATCAGAAAAAGGGACAACATTCAATTATGAAATTGAGACATACAGAGATAATGTTAATATATATTTTTAAAGTCAATTGAGTGGCAGGGATCCTTGATTCTGTTTCAGTTTGATACCATTGTCTCTTCCAATTCCAGGTATGATATTACACAATTTGTTTTTTTTTAAGTCATTTCAGTCATGTCTAATTCTTTGTGGCCCTATTTAGGGTTATCTTGGCAAAGATGATGGAGTGGTTTGCCATTTCATTCTTCAGTTCATTTTACAGATGAGGAAACTGAGGCAAACATGGTTAAATGACTTGTCCAGGATTACACAGCTACTAAGTGTCTAAATCAGGATTTGAAGTCTGAATTTAGGTCTAGTTCTCACAGTGGGTCACCTAGCTGTCTTTTCTATAATTATTTCCTGGCATTTTGGGGAAAGTGTAATAGTCTGACTTTGGTTATCAAATCTGACTGGTCCTCAAATCTAGTTTAAACTGAATGAGAAGAGATATAAGAAATTGATTTAGTTAGAATTCAAGAGTAAAAGATACTGTGAAATAGATTTATATACCTTAGTCAGAAATTTATTGGAGATAGTCATTTTGAAAACTGAGAAATGAAATCTTCCAGAGAAGTAGAATCTCCTCCATCTTTGTGAATTTTTGTATGTGATTTAAATGGGAATAGGAGTTCATTTTGTTTGAAACCTTCAAGCAAAGCCCCATGTGCTATCTGAAATCAACTGGATTTTATTCTGATTCCCTATACAGGAAAATATACTGCAATTCTATTTGAATGAATTCCATTCTATAAGGAAAGATTTAGAATAAGTCAGAAAAAAAGAAGATAATCATTTTTCCATCTATCATAAAGAAAGAATCTTGGGAAAACTGCAAAGTACCTACCAAACAAAGATGTACTTCAACTCAGCATCATTATAATTTTCGGTAGTTTGGTATTTTTCTAAGACCTAAGTAGTATCAGCACCAAAATCAAACCAATCAATCAAACAAAAATCTCACTAAAACATAAAACCTGTTATTGTTCAGTCGGTCAGATTTGTCCAACTCTTTGTGACCTCATGGCCTATATATAACTCTCCAGACCCTTCTGTCCTTCCCTGTCTCCCAAAGTCTGTCCAAACTCATTACCATGACATCATCTATCCATTTCATCCTCTGCCAGTCCCTTTTCCTTTACCTTCAAGCTTTTTCAACATTATGTAGAGTGTTACAAAAGATTTTAATCTGCATCAGTAGATGATAGTAGACAAATAGAATGTAAGGAAAAGGCAAGAAATTCACATCACAATAGCGGATATAACAGGAGAAAACAAATTGCTCACTTATATACTTATATACTTACACTTCCATTTGTGTAAGAATTACACACACCTAAAAAAATCCTTGAAGAAATATCAAGTGAGAAAATCCAATTTAGAAACATTTCTTTGTGTAATGTAATTTACCATTTTAATTCAGTAATTATTCACTTTGTGTCTTCCAAATACAAAAAAACATAGCATACACAAAGACAAAAACTAAAAACACAGGTTCATAAATTTTTGTTTATTTTTCCTGAATTGGTAGTATACTCAGCAATGATTTGAGGAAACTAGGTGGCATAGTGAAGACAGAGTTATCATACTTGTAATCAGAAAGAACTGAGTTCAAATTCTCCCTCAGATAGTTCCTAGTTATGTTTCCTTGAGCAAGTCATTTAAACTCTCTCTTGGACTCATTTTCCTCATCTGTTAAAATGAGGAGGTTGGAATGAATGATCTCTTGGGTCTCTGCTAGGTCTAAATCAATGATCCCATGTAACACAGAAGCTGGGGGAGAAAGCATTACTAATGTAAATGATAATTTACATTAAAATTTATATTAAACTATTTTAAAATTTGTGATTTAAAAATTTACATAAGTAATAATTTACATGAAAATGTTTACTATCACAATTTTAGTGTTTATTAAAATTTTAGTGTTAATTAAAATTAGACAAATGTGATTTATCTAAGTGACTTGAACCTAGGTTTCCCTTGGACCTTAAGCATTAGAAGATCAAACCTGCAAGTGATTGTTCCTCACTGTTTAACATATCCAAAAGAAAACCTTATTTTATCCCTTGCATGTCAAACTCAAATAATCATTTAATAAGCAAAGAATCATTTAATAAGCATTAATTGTATGCATTATGTACTCAGCATTATGCTAGGTCTTTCCATTCTCAACACCTTATTTTGAGATCATGCCTTTAGGTTCCTTCAGTTCCCATTCATAAGTCTATAGTTAATGGTTACTTTTCTTTCCTAAGTGATCTTCAAAATTTTATTTAAAAACCCCCAATATTCTGTTATTATGTTCACACTTGTAAGGGGCTGGAGAGCTTCTCTCATATCTATTATTAAGATATATAGATATTACATATATTCTACTATATACATACATACTACATATGTATTTATAGCTCTGTGACATCTGAAAATAATAGTGTCCTTTCCTTTCTTTGCATAAAAAAATGTGCTTCAGATGTAACAAAAGGAAATCAGATCTTTTCTATGGAATTGGTGATAATTTATTTCCCAGTTTTGCTTTTTTCTCATCAAGGCAACACCTACCTTATAATTTGGACTACATATGGTTGGAGAAGTCATAGATTAGAGCTCTGTTATTTGGGGGCAGCATAATTTTTCCCTCTATGTAAATGTATTTAATATCTTTTTTTCCTTTTTTTTGGCTTTTCACTAATAGATTGCTTTACTAGTGAAAGCAGGTAAGGGTTGAGGCAGGAGAATAATGTGGGATCAATTCTTGTATTTAGTTTAATTAAAATTAATAATAGGGTTTTTTGTTGTGATTACTGGAAAGTTACATATAATCTGTAGATCTTGGACTAAAGCCACTGGATGCTTTTTTTTGGTATAAAGAGATATTGTTTTAATACAAAAGATTTTTACTTGTGTAATTAGAACTTTAAATTCCTATCAGTCTTGATAGGAAGGGTAATCTTATTCTCTGTTGTTATTATCAGTCAATTTAGTCTATAGTATGCATCCTGTCTTAATATTTTCTCCCTTTTCCCTTCCCCCTCAACCCTAGAGATCACTCTCTGTGTGTATGTGTCAAACTTCCCTTTCTCGCCTCATATTTCATTCTTCCAGGATCTGTAAAATGTCCAGATTCTCATAGCTCACTTAAAAATGGATTGAGTCCAGAGGGACTAGCGCTCTCTACTCATTAATCTCTCAGTTGCGAATTTACAGGCTTAAACTTATCTGTGCAAAGAGAGGCATCTTAGAAGGAAAACAGAAAGAAAAGAAGGAAGAAAAGAGGGAACATAGAAAGGAGGAAAGAAAAAAAGGAAAAGGAAGTGAGACCTTGTTTCCAGAAAAGGATGAAAAATTCATTTTGGTTAGGAGCTTTTTACATTACAAATTTTTATTTTTACAGTGAATTTTGACTAGGGTAGTAGAAAGATAAACCAGTCTTGACTCTTTCCCATGGAAGAATGAGGAAGGATCCTTTCTAGAGTTTCAATTCTGACTCAGCTTTGTGGTTAAGAAGGACTATTTATATTTTGGGCTTCTTAGTAGGACAGGAAAGGATATGGGAGAAATCCTGACTTTATTGTTAGGCTAGGATTATAACCCAGAGCCCATTTTATTTTAGCTAGTAACACTTAAGTCACATGCTTTAAATACCATTTAAATTAAAATAAATATTTAGAGTATTCCCCCCCCACTTTTAACATAGTCTGATGGAAAATGTATTGTCATTGTCTAACTCAAGAAAAAGCATTAAAGTTATTTCTAATTAAAGTTATTAGAAAAGATGACTTTATTTAAAGCTATATATCTTTATTAAATGGTGTTTATTAACTAAACCTGAGTGTCTGAGCTTAATAGGCCATTTTGAAAAAAGGAGTCCCGTGTTTTTTCTTTGTCTTAGTGCTGTCTATTAGAGTTTATTTGTACAGACTTTCCAATGAAAGTTTGTCATTGTTTAGTCTCTGATGAGTAAATAGGCACGACAGAAAACTTGCTCTTCAGGTAAGGCTTATGTTTCTTCAGCAGTCTGCAATTTCTTTAACTGTGCTTCCACTATAGAAAATCTGACAAATTTTCTGTTGAGAAATAATTCAATTGAATAAATTCTTGTCTAATACCAGTAGTAAGTTAGACTTAGTGTGTGCCAGGGAAGTGTGCCAAAATGTATGGATTAGAAAAGCTCAAGGAAAGGAAGGACTAATGTTGACCTGACCCCAAATTATTTTTTTAAAGGCCCACAGAGGAAATTGGGATTAGAGTTTTGAAAAATACTGTTAGTAATAGAGTGTTGAATTCTGGGCAATACATTTTACAAAGAACATTGATAAACCAGGAAATGTCAAAAGGAGAGGGAGCAGGATAGTGAAAGGTCTAGAAACTATGTTTTATAAGGAATAATTTAGATAACAAGGTAGACAGCCTAGAAAAGAGATGACCTGAGTGTAGGGGAGTACCTGTAGTAGCTATCTTCAGATATGTTGGCCCACATAGAAGAATTTGACAATTAGGTCAAAGTTACAGGTTAGGAAATTTTGGTTCACTGTAAAGAATTTGATTAATTTCATAATTTGAAATATTCAGCAATGGGATAGGATTTCTCTCTTTTTTCTCTCCCTTTGTTCAATAACTTATTTTGCTAAAATTTAAATAAAATTGTTTTCACCTTTATAAAGAGTTGGAGAATTTACACTGTTGTATTCCTGGTCTGGAGTACTTGTATACTCTGTGTTTAGAAACAAGCCCCATTAGACCTTGACTTTGTTGTTTGTGGGCTAGAGAACTCTGAAACTATTGCAGGTATCATAAATTTGGGCTCCTCTTTGCAGAGTTTGTCATAGGTTGCTTTGACAAATGGAACCAGATTATTGAGATAACCTTGAACTTTTTCCTTAGACCACCACTTTGTTTTAGCTTTGACCCCATACCAAGTCTTCCCCAGATCTTGAATGACTTGCTGGGATATTTCTTTTTGTCATCCTTAGTGCCATTGTGTGCCATTGTGAAGCTTCCAGAGCTCTGATAGCTACTTTTAGGGGGTGAATGTTCTTCTGAGGTATTGATTACTGTATCGAGAGGAGTATTTAAACAATTGTTAGGTTAATGTGTAATGGGAATGTTATAGATGATTCCAATGCTGGATTTGGTATTAGGATGAAATGGTCTCTTAGATCCCTTCCAGAGTCAGAATTCCAGGGTAGTAGAATCTGGGTAGTTGAAATTTTGGGTAGGACATTCTAACTGGACAATGGCAAATAAATAACAAATTTGATAGTGAGAAAAATACTATCAGAGAAGTAAGACTGGAAGGGATTTTTAAGGTCACTTAGTTAAAATTCTTGATTTTATAGATGAGGAAAAGAGAAAGGGATTTGCTCACAATTATACTATGTGCATCAGAGCTGAGATTCAAACCCAGCTCCTCTTTCCCCTACATTATAGTGGATGGTGAGTTTGAAGACTGGACAGATGAACTAGGATCAGATTATGAAGATTGTGGCAAATGGGAATCCATCATACCTTTCTGGGCAAGGGTAATAAATGGCTTTCATGAAGGTCAACTGATAATAGTGTTCCAGAAAACAAAAAAGGAAGAGACTAGATATAGGGAATTCATATACATTAACTATTGATTCCTATCTGAAAGAAATATATTCTAATGGTGGAAAGAATATGGATATGTATAGGTATAAATGCAAGACCCAGTTACCAGATAAATTTGAGGAATGATACAGTTCACTGCCAAGGAGAGGAGAAGAGAAGGGAAGGTGGTAGAAAATGTATAACATAAATTTGCAAATGGATGCATGTAATTGGAAAAATAAAATAAAATATCAATTAGAAAACTAAATTTGAGGGATGGAGATAACAGCAATCAGGAGAGGAGAACAAGGAAAAACCTCATTTAGAAAGTGAATCTTGACCACAGCTCTCTTTAGGCATCATGTGATGATGGAAGTGGTAATGATAATTAAGAGAAAGTGCCAAATCACAGAGTATAAAGGAAAAATTGATAGTTCATCTTAGACTCATTTTTAGGATAAAGTGTAGGGGAAATTGAAGATGATTCCTACTTTTCTTAATTTGGGTGACTGCAAATAATAAGAGTGATGGAGAAGAAATATGGTCAAAGAAAATTGATTTGGAACACAGGTGAAGGAAGTTCAGTGTTGAACATATTGAGTTTGAGGTATTACTAAGACGGTCCCTGCCTTTAGGGAAATAAGACCTATGGAAAAGTGTGACTTTATACTGTACTGCCCAAGGCCATAAATGATTAAGTATAAACTGAGCAAATACTCTTGGATTTCAAAATGCAGGTCAAAATGGGTATCAGTAGTCAAAGGAAGCAAGTGATCAGTCAGTCAATCAATCATTCAGTTAACAAGCACTGTTCTGAGCTAGGCACAATTTTAGGTACTAGGATATAAATTAATGAAACTCCATTTCTTGGCTTTTATATATATATATATATATGTATATATATATATATATACATATATATATATATATATGTGTGTGTGTGTGTGTGTGTGTATGTACAGTAGAAAGAGCTACATTGGAAAGAAGGATGTTTTTGGAGAGGACATAAAGTGAAGAAGAAAGATTTATAATGTCAATTTCAGAAAATATAGAAAAGAGGCCGATTGTCTAAAGACTAATTCAAAAATAATTTCAAAATTAAATTTTTTTAAAAGAATTAAGGGATATATCCTAAAATATTATTAGAACTTTCAAGTCTTATATCCAAATCTTGGCATATCACTAACTTGATTAAGTGACTTGAGAAAAGTCTCTCAAATTTTCTTAAATTCTGTTTCCTAGGGATAGTTTATCATTTATTTTTTTAAATATAAATAACAGTACTATGACTCATGGAAATCAACCATGAAAGTTAAAAACATCTTTACAGAACATTTTAAATTCTCAAATGGAATATGTTTACATAAATGAAATTATTGTCCTCTTTATAATCATTAATAGTTCTCAAAATTGATGGTAACAATAACATCATTGAAAGATTTTCCCATTTCGTTCTATGTTCCTAGGAATTTTCTTTTGATACAACATGATTCTGAAAGTTGAGTCCTCCTTCTTGTGAAATGAATGAGTAACCTGTTTTTATGGTCTTGAAAAGAACGGCAAACCTTTTCAAATATTTATTTTTATATTGATCTGCGAATGAAGACTTAGAAGACTGTAATATGAAGGACCTTCCATACTATTCTTTATTTTTAATCTAGCAGATGATTCCAGCCTGTAGAGTGTTTTGAAAATATTTTCGGTTTCCTCTGTTTACAAGCAGCTCTAATGGTATAGATTGGGTGCTTGTCTGAGGTGCTGATGTGCCTTCTGTGGAATTCTCAGAACAGAGCTTCCTTGAAAAGAATACATTAAGATTGTCAGAATGATTCTTTTCAGTAGGCTGAGTCTTTGCAGATGCTCTTTGTTGAGGGGAAATGCATTATTCTGAAAGTCCCTCTGATCTTCTGTGCAACTGAAAATATCAAATGTTCTTCTGTCACTTGAACTTCTCTATAAATGGAGCTCAGAAATTTTATTTTCTGGACTACAATGATTCAAAGTCTGTGGTATTTTAGGATACAAGAGGAGGATGGTTCTTGAAGAAAAATTAACTTTTTACTTGGTGATTTATAAAAAAGGGAGAGTCCTTTGAAAAAGTCGAAATCAAACTTGAGCTCCTTCTTCCCATTTGATAATCATTATGTTCCCCCCCTCTGGTTTTTGCAGTTGAATCTGTCTACTGGATGAAGAATTATACTACAAATCAATTTCTTTATATTAGTAAGAAATGTTGACTATAGGAAAAAAGATATGCATGTATACCATTCTGTCTATATTTAACTTTGGAAAATTGAGATTTGGACAGAAGTTGGCAAGAACAACCTGTTTGCATGAGAAAAGGGAGGTTTGAGGTTATCTGTAGTTTGTGAGCAGTGGTTTAGAAAGCCATTTACAGCTTAGGTTGATAGTAGTTTTCCTCAGAGGTACTCAAATTGATTTATAGAACTTGTAAAATGTGTTGTCCTTTGTACCTGAAGATGATGCTTCTGACCCACTGTTAATAGGCCATGTACTGAGTTGTTTTTTTTTTTCTTTTCTGATAGTAAAACATAAAATAAAATAATCACCCCTTTGGGAAAGTTCCTTAGAAGAAAAGGACTGTGTTGTTAAATTCAGTTTATATGATGTCTAGCACAATGTTACATGTAGATAACCTTTTAAAATGTTTTTTTTTTATTACAATGATGAATGAAAGAAATGGGAAATAGAAGTAGGATAGCTTCAAAAGGCTTTTTTTTTTTGGTCAAGGGATGAATGGAGAACAGACTGGGTGAAAAAAATGAGTGGAGAAGGGGGAAACTTTTGCATGATGTCACAACCTTAAAAAAAAAAAGAAACAGTAGCTCAAAATAGCTTCCTGGGCCTCTGCCAAGAAGTTTGTTTTTGATCCAAGTGCTCCTGGGAATTTCAATGTGATTAGAGTCTAGTCAAGTGGCCAAGGACCCATCCCTACTGCTTGCTGTCTTCCTCAACTCTGCATCAAGCCTGACGGTTTGATATCATGTTAATTTATTCATGCAATAGATATTTTTTAGTGCCTACCACATTCATAGCCCTATAATAGGTGTTATGAATCTTGCTGTTTGTCCCCTCAATTTCCAGGATCATTTAAGGGAGGCTGCAGAGAATTAGAAACTACATTTATACCTGGAAGTAAAATTAAGATTTGCTTATATAGAGGAGGAAACCCTGTGAAATTTTTCATCTCATTTTTCCTTATGAAAATGGGAGAATGTAATATAAATGTGACATTCTCTCAATATAGGAGATATATAAACTTTTAAAGTATATAGATATGGCAAAAGATATTTAACCAAGGCATTTCCTTTGAGGAAAAATTTCTAGTAGTTTTTTTTTTGAAGGGGAAAAAAGAAGAGAATGAAATATACATTGTGTAACTAAATGCTGATATGTATAGAAGTCAACACAGAAGCAGCAAAAACAATATCCCAGGCAATATCTACTTAAAAATTTCGACAAATTTCTTCTCAGATAATATGCTGTATATTAAAAGAATATACCTACAGTATAAAAATAGATTTATAAAAATTGTAAGTTACTAAGTTAATAGTTTACCTAGTATATTTTACCATTATAAAAATAGTCAAATATTCAATAGAAGTACAAAATGACATTTATTATTAAATATTTTTATTTATTTGATATTTAATAACATTTAAATATTTGCTTTGAATTCTAGCTTTCTCATTTTCAAAAATTCATTTTAAAAATTGAATAAATTCTAGGTTTTCTCAATTTAAAAAATGAATTTTTTCATTTTCATTTGATTCAAAGAACTCAATTCAATGATAATTTTACTGTTATGGAATACTAATATTCATCAGTGAAAAAAGTTATATATAATTTTGAAAATTATAAAAAAATAGTCTAGTGTAAGACTATGTTCTCCCTAACTCTAATTTAACTATATTCTATTAGCTAGGTAGAACTGGGCTCTCCTTGTTGTGCCCACATATGGAAAATATTTCACACTTCATAGTTGGGGCCCAACTGAAATAAGGGGAATGAATGTATATTTCCAAACTATTCCATATGTGTTCATGTCCTCCATCACCCAGAGCTGTTAGACACCAACTCCAAAGGTGGGATTACTTGATTTGATGTCAGCAGGCCCTCTGACCTCAGCATCAAATTATTACGCTTGTGAGTATCTGGGATGAGAAGAACCTGAATTTTTGGTCCCTTCATCCTGCTTTGGGGTTGCAGGGAATTCTGACCTATTCTCATTCCTCAGACATCTCCAGAGTCATGAACCATTTCGAAAAGTCCACTCTGGTTCAGACAACTTAATAGAAGTTGATGTTTTAGCATACTTTCCAGAGATGGCCAGATAAGCAATGGGCCTTCTCTGGACATGTAATGTTAACATTTTATTTTTCTGTATGTGCATATGAATGTACCAGATTGTGTACAAGCATTTTTCAAAGGATCAGATGGTGTAGTGGGAAGTTAAGAGTTCCAGTCTTGGTTCTGTTGCTCTGTGACCTCTGGTCAGTCTCTATTTCTCTTTGGACCTCAGTTTCCTTATGCATAAAAAAATAGACCTAGTTAGTACCTCATGACTCTGATAATCTTTGGCCTGTAATATCTGTTACTATGGTTCAATAGTTTTCTTGTTTATTTTTCTGTCATATTTTGGACCTTTTCTACATTTTTTTTGAGTGGGTTTGTGGCCCAACTTATAGCTTTTGGGTGTATTTATGAGGATAATAATGGATCTTTGGATTAACAAAAGGGTGATATGAGACTCAAATGAGATAATGAATCGAAAGCACTTTGCAAATCTTAAGAGTCTATATAAATGCCAGTTGTTGTTGTTCATTATTATTATTATCATTATCTTCCTACAGTCACAAGCGTCTAGCCTGGTGATGACTTCATTCTCTGAGCCTTCTATTTCATTCTTGCTGAGCTCTTCTAAAACAATTCAAGGGGATACTGATAAATGCTTTACAATCAGGCTTTCCAAAAGGAAAATAATGTGATCACAGGCAGTTATAAGTTTGATTTGTATTACTAACACTTTATTAAGTCTAGACAACCAACAAAACAAATCAAGACCTAATTGATAGTGATTGCCAAATTTAATAATTGGATTCTTGCTGGTTAGAGCTGACTTCAGCACCTACTTGGAAGAGACCTTAGAACTTATCTAGATTAATCCTTTTACTTTGTAGATAACACAACTGGGGTCCAGATTAGAGAAGATGCAACATGATGCAGTAATATTTGTATTAGGATTTAGAGTCAAAGATGCCAGCTCTGCTCCATACTACCAATGTGATCTTGGGCAGGTGACTTCAGTTCTTCACCTCGCTTTCCTTGTCTATAAAATGGGCACATTGAACTAGTTGGATCTCTAAGGACCCTTTCAACTCCCATGTTATTTCAAAAATCTATTGGACTATCTTGTGGAATGGAAGATTACTTCCATGATTTTCTCTTCTATTCCCATCTATTCCCATTCCTCACCTATCCCATCAAGTTAGCCCAGGATGTCCTCCAGTCATTACACCAAAAGGCGTTTGCCAAACTGGAGATATACCAAGTGAATGGGAGGAAACAAAATTCTTGGAGTATATACCAGGACAATGAGGAATGCAAAATGCACTTATACATTTTTATTCTATATTAGTAGAGGCCATATTAAAGTAGATGATGCCTAGACTGACTGAAGACCCAAGGTAATTCCTTGGTTTACTTGGGGTACTACTACTGGGGGTGCTACAATGTCTTTTGCCAATCTATTGTAATATCTCAAACTCATATTGGATCCTGAATGGGGAAGGTGCACTGAACTGGCATAAGTGACCTTTTACTTTGGCTCCTGTCTTTGATATAATGTATATAGTGACATAGTGGAGAAAGTCTTACAGACTGGTGTTTCTCCCCCTCACATCATGGTTTCCTTGTCTCTACTTCTCTTGCAAACCGAACTGAAATTGAAAAAAATATATACATGAGAAAGGGCTCTTTGTAGTCATGTTGCCTGAAGAGACATTGGCACCCCATCATTGTTCCCATCAGCTATACAAATAAGGAGCACCTTTAGATTATGCATTAGGTATTCTTATCTTAGTGGTATTTTAAAGCAGGTTTATTTTAACATCTCATTTCTGGAGCAATTGGGACAAACTGTGTGTGACCATGAAAACTAGAATTTGATTGCCCATTAGGTCAGCTCAGTGAGCTCTAGCCACTCAGACTCAAGTGGATCTCTTAGATCTGATGTGCCAAGGGGGCTCCTGTTAATGGGGGAGGGAGGGAATGCAGAAAAGGTGACTGTATTTTAGCTTATGCTTGAATATCTTCTCTTGGGAGATCCAATGAGCTGTGCAATACCCTCACTGCTAGCCATATGGAACTATTAAAATCTTACCTAGCATTTTTCATTGTTATTCACTATATAGGTATTTTTCATGACTACACATGAGATAACTTAAAAAAAATATTCAGGTCTGTGAGAAGGAAAAAGGCCTCATATAAGGGAGAAATGTCAGACTCATTACAATGCCTCCATCCTAATGACCTGATACTATTCATTGGTTGTGGACAATAAAACAAAAACATATGGCTCATTTCTTCTCTAGTGCTGGATCTCTGGATATTGCTGAAGATTCATGCTTATTTCCTTAAAAAGTTTTCCAACTTGATCATCATTCAATATATCTCACACTTCACAACCTTGTTGGTAGAATTTACTTTTTCACCCACTCAGAATCTAGTGGAAAGACATCATGTGGTAATGGTCTTCTTGATTAGAATTCTTGTTCTCAGTTATTAGACCTCATTTAACTAAGGTGACTAACTGCCTCTAATATTCAATGAATTTCTGCTAAAATAATTTTATTTCTTAATCCTTTTGTGTAAACTATAGCTTCTCTCTCTCTCTCTCTCTCTCTCTCTCTCTCTCTCTCTCTCTCTCTCTCTCTCTCTCTCTCTCTCTCTCTCTCTCTCTCTGTATTTTCCTTTACTTATCTCTTGTACTGAAACATTAAAAGACTGCCTAGGGAGGATGGAGGCTGCCTTAACTAACTTAGGGATATAAAATCGTAAGCTTATTGACCATGAACCAGATGAAACTGAACATAGGAAATCAAGCCTGACTACATCAATAAACCCTTCAGAAAACTGACATAATGGGCAATAAACCCCTGTCCTTTTACATATAACCACTTAGGTATGATATTCAATAATTTGCCAATTAAAATTTCCTGCTTCTTTGCATATATATATATATATATATATATATATATATATATATATATATATATATATATATATATATATATATAGTGTTTTTTTTAATCCCCCCTTATTATGGGGTCAAATTAAACTCAAATTTCCATCTATTGAATATTTACTCACCCTCACTTGTAATAAAATGACCAATAGCATATGATGTCTGAAAGATCCTGGAATTAGAGAGGTGATAGGGCTCTTCTTGTATCTGGCAACCTAGAAGGGTTGTTGGCCTGAGCAAAGAAGATAGGACCAATGAAATCACAATAAGCCATAGCCTTGAGTCTTTGAGTAGGCTAGACCAGACACTAGACCAGACACTTCAGCTTCTTGAGGAGAAAGTGTGGCTAGCACATTGCCACCATGAAAGAATTTGCTTTGTTCTGATTTTTAAAACAAGATTCGTAATCAGTCAGAACCCCAAACTTTTTCAGAGACAATAATTAAGTGACTAGTTATAACCTCTGAGAAACAAATAAACACTGTCTTCATAAGTGGAGTAAAAGATATGCCCTGTCTGTGCAGGTGTTCAGGTGCACCCTAATTTTTTAAAAATTGGTATTTTGTATTTCATTTTAGAAATCTTATTTTAAGGTAAAGTTTTAAGAAAAAGTCTTTAAAGATTGGTTTTTTAAAAAGAAAATAAGTATAGTTTAGTTTTAATTTCTTCAGTTTGATAAAAAAGTGATGTCCATTATGAATGAATAATCAAAAAATGTCTTAAAATAAAAATTAAACTTAACTACGTATACATCCTAATGAAATATGCTATATATCTATTGATTGTTCATTCAAAATGAGATCTTATCAGTTATAATTATTCCTTTCAATTATCTAAAAATGAGACAAGAGGGTAGCCTGTATTAGTTGTACATAGAATAAAAGTTTATGGTCAGAAGGAAACTTTTGCACCTATCTCTTCAACTTTTGATGACCTATTCTGATGACCAGAATTCCTTCTCTCATTTTAGACTTTCAGATTGTTAAATTCACTATATGTATTCACATTTATTTCTTCTTCGTTTTAATATTCTCTGATGGGGGAGAATATATAAAAATTTACCAGCTATAATTCTTACTATATAGTCTTCATCCCAAGGTAATTCTCTTTCTGGTCCATAGTAGAATATTTTGAGGATGGTTGAAATCTTAGAGTTTCTTACATAAGTTTCTAGTTTGTCCTAAATCCTGGGGAGGGTAGGAACAAAGAAACTTTCTTTAGTATGTTTTAAGGGATACAGCAAAGTGTTTTTGATTTATTATTGCCCCCTCCTTTTGTTACACTAACTCAGGATATCATATCTATCATGGCATTTACTGACACTGTATAGCTTATATTACTAAATAAATGTAGCCTGCAGATATTTAGGAATTTGGCTCCTACTAGCATGGGTTTGTTACATGATTATCAGAGAAGTATATCACAGAACTCATCTGTTCCTTAGTATCCTTTTGTCTGGAATGGGGATAATGATGGCAGCCTAGTCTCTCCAGCTATATAGTATTGTGAGATGAAAGCTATGAAATATCTTTTTTGAAAAAAATATTATTAAATTTATGAAATAAGATAACTATTTTATAACAGTACAATAAAAAGGGTGATTGCACACAAGGGTGTAAATTTACTATATAAACTTTCTGTTCTTTTTGAATACACAACAGAATTATCATGTAAATTTCCTCCCCCCTTCTTTTCCTCTCCCCCTACTTTGGATAAATCTGTCATTAGTAGACACAAATAGGAATATATGTGTAAAATTATTCTATACATTCTTCCATTTATCTATTATTTCTCTGGATACAGGTGGCATCTTTTGTGAAATGTCCTTTATAATTAATTGTCATATTTATAAATAGTCAAATTGACTTATTTGTTCAAAGTCATTCTTAAAACTAAATTGCTGTTACTGTATTCAGTGTTCTCTTGGTTATACTAATTTTATTTTTCATTATTTTGTGTCTTTCCATGGTATTCTAAAATAATTGAGATTATTTCTTATAGTATAGTAGTATTCCATCACAATCACATACCACAACTTGTTTCGCTATTCCCCAGTTGATGGGCATCCCTACAATTTGAGTTTCTTTGTCACCACAAAGAGAGTTGCTATAAACAGTTTAGAACATATAGGTTTGTTTATTTTTTCCCCTAAACATCTTTGAAAATAGACCTAGCTTTGAAATAGGTTTAAAAAAATAAAATATCAGTATGGAAATTTGTAAATTGAGACAAACTTTAGATCAGTGAGGGGATCTTGCTATTGAACAATGATCTTAATATTAATCCTTTTGTAAAGTGGATTTGTCTGTTTTGTTGATCTGAATTTTCGTTAAAAGGATTTCATTAATGAATTTTATGGTTTTTTTGTTTAATTAGTGGATGAAAGAATAGACCAGTAGTGTGATTTATAGCAGCTTGATTAATCAACTAACAAGCATTTTATTATCTACTCTGTTCTAAACACTGAGAATAAAAAATTTTTTAAAAATGAAACAGTCCCTGACCCCGAGGAGTTTATATTTTATTATTCAATATGGGTACTAATTCCTCAATACTCATTCTGTTAGTTGGTGGGACCATAGCATTTAAAGTGGAAAGAATAATATTAATAATTAATCATATTAAGAATCCTTGATCAAAGGGTAGGAAGTATGGGGGATAATCTGTGTGAGAGATAACCAGAATTTGATCTTTTCCTTACCAATCCTATACTGTCTCCCATTACTTTCAACCCTTTAGTCATATATAGTTTCAAGAGAATGAAAAAGTCATTCCAGAATTTTTACTATTACTTTTATTTTGATTGAGCAAACATTTTAAAAAAGATATATGAATAGTTACATTTTGGACATGTCTCCAGTTTTCAAATGGAATATAAGATCAATTCGATTTTAATTAGTCTTAAGTTTTACAAAGGAAAAATATAGGAGGCTTTGGAAGATATGGGTTCAAGTTCTATTTCTGATCCATATTGAAGGACAATTAATGAATCTTTCAGTGCCTCAAATATTTCTCTAAGCCTGCAAACTTTAGAAGTTATACAACTGCATTTGTAGGAGTTTCATCACTGGGATAGCAGGAAAATAACTCACACATATATTACTTAAAAATTTACAAAGTGTTTTATGAACCTCTCATTTGATCATAGAGGTCATGGAGTCCAAACCCCTCATTTTACAGATGAGGAAACTGAGTATCCCAGAGGGGAAGGGGTTTGCCTAAGACCACACAGATAATCTTCTGATGCTCTCGATTGTCTTCCTTCCACTGCATTGGATGGGCATTCCTACCATTGCGTGCTTACTATTCCTGGACCACTAGCTTCATGTCTTAAATCACTTAACTGTGATGTTTGAAATGCTCTTTTTGTTGTCAAAGCTATTCAGTATTCCTATCTCAGGGATACCATTCCTACTTACATTGGGTCCCAATCCTTCCATTCCAAAACAATCTGTACTTTAACATTCCTCCTTTGTCTTTAGCCCCCAGGAGAGGGAATTCCTTTGGCTTCCCCCTCACTCTCCCTTCCTTTTTCCCTAGCCTATTTTCATGTCTCAACCTGTTCTTTGCTATTTTATAAATTGCTTCTGTTCAATAAATGAATAATTCCATCTCCTCTGGCTTCACTAGTGAAAAATATGAAATGATGTGGAGATTAAAATAGTGTAATAGCTTCACTAGAAAAATATTATGTACTTGGTTACATTTGGAATTCCTCCCTTCCCTTTTTCCTTCTGGTATCCTGGGGTGGCCTACTGAAGAGAAAACACTATTTGATTCTCCCTGGGTGGCCAGACAGGAGTTATAAAGACTCTTGTTTGTTTTGTGTTGAGGCTTCAAAGGCATGCAGGCTCCCTTACATAAAGATTCAGTAAAAAAATAGGATCTTTCCTTTTTTTTTTTTTTGAAGTTGCTATGTATAAAGGGAAATTCAGAGCTACCATCCTTTGGAGCTACAAGCTAAAATGATCAGAGGATCTCTTTTCATCAGTCATCTTTGTTGTTTCTACCTTTGGCTATTGTAGTCAATCTTCTTGGAATATGACACTCAGATAAAGCTCCCCCTGTACCATATATATATGTGTGTATATATATATGTGTGTGTGTGTGTGTGTGTGTGTGTGTGTGTGTGTGTGTGTACTCACTATTACCAGCCCACATGCTTGAGAAATATTTTTAAAAACTTAAAAAAAAAAACCCCAGAGAGACTTGATTTTGTGTATATGTTCATAGTTCATAGCTGAGGTATGTGCCACTGGGACATATTCCAGCCCATGTGTTCTGCAGATTCCAATTAGCAAAGCCCTCCTGCTGCTGTGTAGGAGAAAAGTTTGGGTTAGGACTAGGGATTGCTAAGTGCAAGGTGTTCTTTAATGCATTCTTCGTGGAACTACCTCATTAGCACCTTGAGGTCGATAGTAACTCAGCTTGCACCATCTGCAAGTTTGGTATTTTTGCCTTTTGCGGTGTGTCAGCCATTTTGTTTACCTATGGTTATTTTCTACATTTCATAAAATTAATTGTACTTAATGGGCAAGGTAGAGAGTGCTGAATTACTTTAAGCCTGACAGGAGCTGAGCAGCTGTGTCCTAGATCAGACTACTGATCCATCTAATGGGTTGTTTTGCCATCTAACTCATTGGAGGAATTTGCTTAACCAATTACATGAATCCCTATATGGATAGAAATGACCTTGAACCCCAGAGCTAATTCTTTTGCTTTATATAATGCTTTCAATTTCTGTGTCTGGGTCATTCCTTTAAGGGATAGTCCATTATTACAAATCAATAGAATTTTCCCATTCCTTCTAAAATACATTCAGTCTATAGGAAAATTTTTTTATGATTTGTCAAGAAGTTTTCTCTTAGAAAGACATTTGAAAAGTAAGTAAGTTGAGGTATAAGCCATTAAAAAATTTAGTAGCCTTCAAATTTTCATCCATAGGAACCTACTCTAAACTCCAAATTTCTTTTTTTATTGATTAATGACATGTATGATAATTAGGAACTATTTTAAAGAGGAAATTCAAGGATTACCATGTTAATTTTTTCTATTAAAATCAGAAAAGGTTCAGGTATTCTATATGTTATGTATATACTATCTGCAATTTATTTATAATTAGTATTCTGATTTCATATGTATGAGTACTACCTTCAGTAATGTAGGCAGATCTTAATACCACCACCTTACCTCCCTCAACACACACACACACACACACACACACACACACACACACACACACACACACACTTTATATTATGAAATTCTTTTCCAGTTTTCTTTCATAGTTACTGTTGTAGATTTATGCAAGATAATGGAAACCTTCCTTTTGTTCTTTTAATATGTCAGAGGGACAGATGTATCACTTAGGCTATCCATCTGTAGTCTTTCATCTTTGCTACATGACCGATTCACCCTCTTTTCTATCCAAACATAGTCTTCTTTATTCACTTTTTTGTTGTCATTAGTAATATGCTTGGTACTTGTAATCTGTGTCTCCATGTCTAATCTTTGCTCCTATCTTCTTTCTCTCTGCTTTGTTTGTTTTTTGTCTTTTTTTTTTAATCCCCTGTTGCTGCTCCCATCTTTTGTGGCTTGAAATGCATTTTTCCTTTATAGAAATCAATAGATAATCAGAGGGCTCCTTCCCATGTGCTGGATGAATTGATCAATCATATCATTTTAAATGGAGCATCTTTTAGTCTTTGGCAACAGTTGACTGTTTATAATTCTGTCCAAACTTTGTTTCTTCATTGCCAGTGAGATATTTTTTCCCTTTTAGGTTAGATATTATTCTGTATCCTATAAAATCTAAGATTTTATGGAAGATACACATATTATATACAAAGACATCATTTAAATATCTTTGCTTAGATATGTTTTAAAACACAGAAACATTTGACTATACCATCATTCCCTTGTAAGATGTAGTGGAAAGAGGACTAGATTTGAAACCTGGAGATTTGTGTAAATAGATCCATTGCTTTTTTTTCCTCTCTTCATATTTTATTTTATTTCCATTTATTTTGTTAAAGACTTCCCAGCTACATTTTAACATCATCCATACACACACAAATGTGTATATACATACACACATCCATACACACCGTTATATAAACAAATGTTTTTGTATATGTTATCTCACATTGTATTATGTTATTATTTGATACTAATAAAGATATATATTATAAGCTGTAATTAATACTAATGACACAGGACTCTTGGAGGTCAAATGTAGCCTGCTAGTGAAAAGTTTCCTTAAATATATTTTATTTATTTTGTTAATTATTTTCCAATTAGCAGTCATTAAAATATTTTTGAGTTTTAAATTCTTTCCTTTCCTCTTATATACTACCCTCCTTGAGAAGGAAAGCAATTTTATTTTGATTATACTTGTGAAGTATATTCCCATATCATTCAAATTTGGAAAAGAAAAAAGACAAAAAAATAAAGAAAATAAAAATACTTCAACATGCGTTCAGAGGTCATCAGTTTTGTCTCTGGAGGTGGATGGCATTTTTCATCATGGAACACTTTTACATATGGTCAAGACAACAATGAAGTTAACCTATGTTCTCTTATCAATTTTAGTGCTATTTTAATCTTTACTTCTAGCTGCAGTGAACACATGCTAATGTACTCATGCCCATTCTTACACTGTAAAATATTTATAGTGGTAGGAAATATGTCAGGGATGATTGTGGGGGGAGTGCTGGTTGGCTAATAGTAAAATGAATAGCATGGTAGCTGGAACTTGTAGGTATTTGAGGTAGGGGATAGCTTGTTTTGGGTGGAGCAGTTCTCTTAAATTGTTGGAATGCATTTGAATCAGGATCTAGAAGGGAGAATATGGAAAATGTATTTTGAAATGATGGATACCTTGAATCCTTACCATTTAAAGGGATATTCTCTAAATAATTTCTAGGCCATTAACTGCTACCAGAATAGCTGGTTATTGCCATTGCTACTAAAACTTTCCTTTTTTGCTGTTGTACAACTTCTCTTTGTGTGGGGCTTAAAAATTAAAGAATAACTTAAAAGGTAGAAATAATAATTTTAAATTTGAATTTTCCTAAAATCTAATTTCATAGGATAGCTAATGACTATCAAATAATTTGTGTGTGAGAATGAAATTAGACAGGTACGGGTGAGTTGAGCGTCATTAGTATTATGTATAGAACATAATATGTAACTTAATTAGTATAACATAATAGTATAATAAAATTTGAGATAACATACAGAGTAGTAAATATTTTCTGATATGCCTCTGTGTGTATGGATGTAACTGCATGTAAATACACACACATCTATGATAGATAGATATGTATACAAACCTCTATATCTGTATAGAATATGCACACACACATACACATAGAGGCATAGGCATCTAGAAAAATCCAGTAGATACATATAGACTCAGCAAAGTTGTGTTGATAGCACAACTGAGCTTTCATGCCATTCTTGTGGACAAGATAAAGAGTTGTGGAGCTAGATGATGATACAGCTATGAGGAACTGACATTGGGGGAATGATTAGACCAAAAGAAATGACCATTAAAAGGTCAATGCAACATTAAGAAGACTTTTTCCAAGGGAAAATCCAGAGCTATTTACCATTTTTTTCACTCAATAACTTGTATCAAGTCATAGATATCATGCTTGTCAGTTTTTTCCCCAGAAAGATTTTATTTATTTTAAGTTTTACAATTTTTCCCTCTAATCTTTCTTCCCTCCACCCATCCCCACAGAAGGCAGTCTGTTAATCTTTACATTGTTTACAGGGTATACATGGATGTAAGTTGAATGTGATGAGTGAGAAATCATATCCTTAAGGAAGAAAAATAAAGTATAAGAGATAGCAAAATTACATAAAAAGATTACAGTTTTTTCCCTAAGTTAAAAGTCTTTGATCTTTGTTCAAACTCTGAAATTCTTTCTCTGGATACAGATGGATTCTCCATCACAGATACCCCCAAACTGCCTGATTCTTGCACGGATGAAATGAGCAAGTCCACTAAGGTTGATCATCACCCCCATGTTGCTGTACAATGTTTTTCTGGTTCTGCTCATCTCGCTTAGCATCAGTTTATGCAAATCCTTCCAAGCTTCCCTGAATTCCTGGTTTCTAATAGAACAATACTGTTCCATGATATACATATACCACAGTTTGTTAAGCCATTCCCCAACTGAAGGACATTTACCCAATTTCCAATTCTTTGCCACCACAAACAGGGCTGCTATGAATATTTTTGTACAAGTGATGTGAATATTTTTGTACAAGTGATGGCTTGTCAGTTTTAAACTATGTTGCCAAATTCCCATGCCTGAAATATTTTCACAAAGAGAATTGGCAGAGGTACACAATTAAAGGATTAGCAGGGGTGATTATTTAGGTGACAGTTAATGGCCTCAAAATCAGTTTGAGAAATGCTGCTTTAAATACTAAGACTTCATGAGCAGCATAGCTAACATTATATAATATATATGTATATATACATATATATATATACACAAATACACACACATATATAAACACAATAGTTACTGAGCAGATCTAAAAATATATTTACAAAGGTGGAATTGAAATAGACAAATTTTTATAGGGACAAATATAAGATTCTATACTTGAGTTAAAAATATCAGTCTTAAATTCAGGTTAGAATTCTCTATTGCTATACAGTTATCTCTTCCTCACTGTGACTTTTCCATTGAGTTTTCAATATATAGAAGGTCAGATAAGGAACTAAATAGGAATTTTTTAGGAGTTTTGCAGAAGACATAGATGAAATAAAACCAGCAGATGACATAGAAAAAGTTTAAAAACTCAGAAATGCATAAAATATGGATATATTGTATAATGTCTTTTTGTACCATAATAACTCAAACTTTTCTGGTATGAAGGAGGGGCCAAAACATTTTACACAGATTTTCCAAACTGAGGGAGCATTGCACCCCTAGGTGGAAGCGATAACTGTACAACAACTGCAATGAGAAAAGATCTAGGAGTTATGAGGGACTACTATTGTCACATGAATCAACAATATCAGTCAAAAGATGAATGGATGGGTGGCTAGGTGGCACAGTGAATAGAGTGCCAGCCTTGGAGTCAGGAGTACTTGGATTCAAATCTGACCTCAGACACTTATTAATTACCTAGCCGTGTGGCCTTGGGCAAGCCACTTAGCCCCATTGCCTTGAAAAAAATCTAAAAAAAAAAGATGAATGGAATTTTATATTTATTAAGAGAAACATTATGTCTAGGCCTAGGGGAGGTGAAAGTTCCATGCTTCTCTGCTTGAATTGGACAATAGCTAGATATCGTGCTTGGTTTTCAGAACCACATTTCAGGAAAGACATTAAAGAGTTAGAGTTCATCAAGAAGAATGTGATCAGGATGAAGAAAGGACTGGAAAACATGCCATAATGAGGAAGGAAATGGGGTTATTTAGTCTGCAGAGACTTAGATAGTTGTCCTCTAGTTTTTCATGTGAAAGACTTGTTCTGTTTGACCCAGAACAAGGAACCATTGGTGGAAGTTAAGAGTCAGGAAGATTTAGGTTTTATTTAAGGAAACATTTCTTAGCAAATAAAACTTTCTTAAAGTAGAATGTACTTCTTTAAAAAGTTAGTGGGTTTCTTCTTGTAAAAACTACCCCTTATAGATGCTGTTTAAGAGATTTTAATTAGTTTTGAATTAGACAATGTGGTCTCTGAATTTTCTTTTAGTTCTAAGAATCTGCGATTCTGTGGTGAGATTACTTTTTAACTGTATGTTTCTTCAATATGCTCACCAAGAAATCATCAGGATGCATTTGTTGATTGAGTGATGAATGTTTCATGGGGGGGGAAAGGTAAAACAAGATCCTATTCCTGATTTTCTTGGCAGAGATTATTCAGTTTTTTTAATATTTATTTTTTATATTCCAAGAGAAAAAGCTTCTGGCAAATGCAACTGGAGATTGTCTTTCAGGTTTTGCTCACACTAGCTTCTTCAGTTGACTAGCAAAATACTTTGTATCCAAAAATCACAAAAATCATTAGAAATAAATATCGTGAGCTTGGTTGGTCACATTTGGAAGATTTGTCAAATGTAAATCTGTGTTACACTTGGGAAGGTTAGTATGCCTCATTTAAAAATAAACATAATTCTAGTGTTGAGTAGAAACAGATTTTTAAAATATTTGATGTTTCATTGGAAAACAAATTTTTATTTTTCCAATTTAAAAAAAATGGGTGCTGGTGGACATTTTAAAACTCCCTCATTTACTTTATTTCATGCATTTTCTCCCTTTTTGGTGATATGCCAAAATATGCCAAAAATAAAGGTTCAATTTTATTTTCCAAGATGCAACAAAATCAATCAATTAGATTCAGGGATTTATTTATTCTTAATTAGTCTAGACTATTAAAACTGGATCAATGTAATGTTTTTAAATACATCTTTTAGGAAAAACTGTGTATGTATTTCTCAAACTCATTTTACAACACACATTTAATCACTCTTCATATGATATATTGTGAAAGAGAAGGTAGCCTAAACATTCTCTAAGTCTTTTATCTTTGAACATTACTTTATTTCTAGCTGAGAAGAAAAAACTACTTTTCATGATTATAGTATATGATTTATGTGTTTAAAATGCCTTCTTTATATTGAAATATAAAGTTTCCAGTGATACTAAATATTGCCACCTGTTTTTAAGTGATTGCTTTTTTATTTCTAGGAAGACCCAAAATCAGAAATTAGAAGCACTTTCTAATCCATTGAAGGTTAGAAAGATAATTTGAATTTATTGAAGAATTTTTAATTTATACTTTCAAACTATTCTTAATGTCACATGGTTGAAGGACTGCCTCTATCATGATCATGAGCTCTGCCTCATGGCCATTTGACAGATGAAGGGAATGCAATTCATATGAGCTAGATGTCAGATCTGGGCTCTACACCAAACTATACTAATAATTAACTGGATGATAACTTCTTTGTGCTCAACTCTTATTAATTCTAGTATCTTCCCTCAGTTATTTCCTTTTTATCTTGCATATAGCTTGTTTCTCTGTTTCGATGTGCATTCCTTTCATTGGTTTCTAACTTTGTGACCTCATTTGCTTTACTTATTTTTTTTTGAAAAAATCCTGAATTGGTCTGCCATTTCTCCTGCATATTTTACAAATAAGGAAACTGAGGCAAACAAGTTTTAAGCAATTTGCCCAGGCCTGACTAGTGTCTGAAACTGAATTTGAACTCAGATCTTCCTGACTCCAGATTCATCTCACTATCTACTGCACCCCCTGAATGCCTGTTTCTCTATATTCTTTGCATATTGCCTTCCTCATTAGAATGTGATCTCCTTGATAGCAAGGACTGTTTTTTTTGCTTCTTTTTGTATCCTTTAGCACATGCCTGCCAAATAATGGGCACTTAAGTGTTTATTGCTTGATTGATTGCTTCAATTTGCTCATGTCTAATTTTGTCAAATTTTCAATCTCTAGGCCAGAAGTCATTGCCTGTTGTCATGAACTTCTGTCTTAACCAGAAATCTTGTAGTGAGTCAAGGTCTGGTCCTCTTCTTGGTACTAAATACAGTGCTCTGATTTTGCTAATAATTCCAGTACAGATATTAACATATGTAACAGTTCTTTTTATTTTTTTTTCTTGTCTCTGGAGCTTCTTACTATAATAATGAAATTATAAGGCCCTTGAGGGCAGGAACTGTACACGTCTTATTCAGCTTTCTGCCCCTTTCATTGGTTCCCAAGCATATCACCTGATGCCATTAGACACTTGATGAATGTTTGAATATTTGAGTCAATGGTAGCTTTGTCTATTTCTTTAGCTAATATTTGGCTGTTGGGTGATTCTGCTAAAATTTCTTTCATTCATTTTGCAATTTAATTTTCTTCCTATCTTGATTTTCTTTATATCTTAGAATTTACTAATTTCAGATGCGTTTTATTTGAGTTTCTATTTACTGTTATTTAGTTCACTCAGTCTAAGTGATCTTAACTTTTTGCTTTTTTTTATTAAGTCTCCCTAGAGCTATTCTGAGATAACTGGATTTCTCTTTGGGTCTTTTCCATGCAGGATCATATTTCACCCCATTTGTTCATTCTTTTCTAAGTTATGGGACTATTTCCAGCTTGAAAGACTTGTTCCCACCCCAGTTATTTCTGTAACAGTATATGCTTTCTAGGGCTGGTGTTTCATTTAGGGTTCAGGGTTCTTTTGGTCTGATTTCATCAGGTTGGGGGAATTCCTGGTGTGGACATTCCTTCTACAGATGCCTATCAGTGACTCCTTTGTAATTTATAATCTTAGAGGGTTTTACCTGGGGGCACTGAGAGGTTAAATAATTTGCCTGTGGTTATAGAGTCTTGTGTCACAAGCAGGATTTCCTGACTCCTAGGCTGGCCTTTTAGCCACTCTTCCACTCAGTCTTTCATTTAGTTAAGTAACTCATTGATAATATCTTTTAAGCAGTAATTCTATTTTGGAATATTCTACTCCTAGAGTACTTATAAAACTGTGCCACCCAACTTAACACTTAATTACACGTAGTACACTTCTGCTGTTTTCTAATTGGTATATGTGTTAGTCTCTTCTTGGTTATATTGTCAGCTGTGCTCCTTCTTAAGAATGGCTTATGTTCCTACTCTACCTTTAGCCTCAGCCTTGAGCATAGTGTTGGAGATATAGAAGGTGCTATATTTAATAAACAGATGGATCAGTTAGTAATTTGTAATATTATTTATAATCTAATAAATGGGTCTGTCATAAAAGGTTTGGTATTTTAAATGGTAGTATCAGATTTTTTTTCCATGAGAAATCATAAAATGGAAATTAATGAATGAAATCTTATGCATTGTGTTCCTCCTTTTCTTATTCAAAGTTAAATGTCCATTTTCCTGATTCTATAGCAGAATTAAGTGAATTTTGAGGGTGAGCAATCTCATGTTTGGTCAATAATTTGACCAATATATCAGTCAGTAATTTGTTTCAGTTAGCACACATTTGCCTCTAAGCATCATTTACTCTTGTCACTAAGATACTTGATGATACAGTGTGGTATATAGTTTTACTTCTACATTCATTAGATCATTTGAATGTTGCATGATGGCAAGGGAAGTAAGAAAGAGCATAGAATTGGACTTTAGGATGGCTGTGTTTGAGGCATGCCTTTGTCTAGTTAACTGACTTTGGCTAGAGCATTTCTGTAATACTCCTATTTGACATCTATAAAATTTATGGATTGGATTAGATTAATTTTAAAGGTCTTATATCAGCATTTTGCATATATATGTATACACATATATATATATATATATATATATATATATATATATATATATATATATATATACATAATCATTTGATCCTCATAACAAAACCCCATGAGATAGGTGCCCTGTTCTATAGCTGGGCCTGGATTTTAATTCAGCCATTCCTCCCTCCAGACTGAGAGTTCCATATATTTTACTACCTGGCTGAATGCAGATGTGATGAAAAGTCAGGAAGCCTTGTCTTGGATAAGTCCTTCATTCATTCAGTCAATAAATATTTATTAAGCACCAATTATGATTGAAGTGCTAAACCCTGAAGATACAAATTAAAGAAAAATATAGTCTCTGCCCTAAAGAAGCTTTAATGGGGGAGAGACAAGAAAATATCCAGTGCAGGGAAAATGCTTAAATCTAGTTCAAGAAGTATAGCTGGTAGAAGACAAAGAATTGATGAGTCTGTGAGCCCTCTTTAAATTCTGGCATTGGAAGGAGTTCTTTGCTCCATCCTCCAATTAGAGGGGCAGAGAGTACTTTGGGAACTGAAGAAGTGTGAATAGGAATGATGATGATGATGATGATGATGATGATGATGATGATGATGATGATGATATAGTTTCCCAGGATGTTGAATTTCCTAGTGAAATTTTTCTCAAAGGAATCTTTCCTGAAAGCATGATTATGGGGAACATCAAGTCCAAGTTATTTATCTGGTGGAAAATGAAGTCCTTTAATTTCTAAGCCCTAATTTCCTTATCTGTAAAGTACTAGTATTAGGGTTTGCAATAGAGTATCTTGGTGGTACAGAGGCCTGGGGTCAGAGTGCTGGGCCTGTAGTCAGAAAGACTTCTCATTTTGAGTTCAAATCCAGTCTCACACATGTATTAGCTATGTGGCCCAAAGGAAATCACTGAACCTTGCTTGCCTTGGTTTCCTCATTTATAAAATGAGTTGGAGAAAAAAATGGCAAACCAGTCTAATATCTTTGCCATGAAAACTCCAAAAGGAGTCACAGAGAGTCATATATATTTGGAATGAATCAACAACAAAAATGTTGGTTAATAATATCTATAAATTTGCCCCCATATTATTGTTGTGAGAATCAGGAAAGAAAATACATGTGAAGTCAATCTGTAAACTGTAAAATCCTATTCATTTCTGTATTTCAATGGATCTGTAATTTCATGAATATGCCTTTCAGTGGTGTAGATTGCAACCTATCCTAAACTTCTCATTCTGTATTTTTCAGGTGCATATACTTCTGTAAGTTAATTATCCTTATAAGAATAATCTGGTGCCCCCAAAACCCCCTTCTAGGTCTTCTAACTACCTGTGGCTACTAATCCAACTTTTAAATTATCCATTTTTATCTTTGACTTTAAGAATATAAAAAATTTCTTATATATTTTACAATGCTTCTTGCAACCATGTCATCATTATTGTGATGAATACTATGACCTATTTAGAAGTATAATTCCCTATGGGACATCTGGAATCTTATTTCTTTAGAGCATTTCTTTAGAACATGTGATGTACATGATTCTCTATAACATCAACAGAAGAATATTAATATTTAAAAGATAGGTTTTTCAGCAACATGGGGGTGATGATCAACCTTGATAGACTTGCTCATTCCATCAGTGCAACAACCAGGGACAATTTTGGGCTAACTGCAATGGCGAATACCATCTGTATCCAGAGAAAGAATTAAGGACTTTGAACAAAGACCAAGGGCTATTACTTTCAAATAGAAAAAAAACTGTTATCTTATCATGTAATTTTACCATCTCATACTTTATTTTTCTTCCTTTAGGATATGATTTCTCTGTCATCACATTCAACTGAGATCAATGTATAACATGGAACCAATGTTAAAGACTAGCAGAATGCCTTCTGTGGGGGGGGGGGTAGGGAGAGGGAAGTAAGAATGGGGGGGAAATTGTAAAACTCAAAATAAATAAAATCTTTCTAAAAAAAAAAGATAGGTTTTTGTGTCAGGAAGCAGTTTGGGAGTTTCCCACCTATCATCTACCCCACAGCTAAGAGATAACTTTATTCAATAATCTTCTTAGTTCTTAATATTAAGTGAGGCATAAAATAAAGAGACATATGCTCTCTGGAGGTGTTTGCCACTTTCTGTAGCATGTACTAAGCACAAACAAAGTGGTAGGATTCTTACTAGATGTTTCAGTCCTCAAGACATTTCTTTTTATATATACTATTGTGCTAATTGTTTCAAACTCTAGAATACTACTGAGTTTCTTTATTTAGATGCACAATCACTCAAAAGAGATCAGCCTAAAAATCCATATAATTTTTTTTAAAAATGGAATTACGTAAAATGGCTATTTTCCAATTTATAGCATGTAGTTGAATGGACAGGGTCTGAATTAGGGTACATCTATTTCGGACAGTTGTGGCAAATGGGCAGTGAGTTATTTAAATTTGTTTTTCTTGGACGTTCTCTCTTTGGTATTTGAAAGCCTCATATTTGCCAGTATCATAACTTATTCTGTAACTTTGAATTATTTCAATTGAGGAGGAATCATATGATGGGCACTAGATAGAGATCAGCAGTGGAGGGATTCAATACAGAAGATACTATTATCAGGTTAAAGGAGTGTAATGAGGGTAAAGAGGAGTTCCAACTACAGGAGCAGTTGCAACAGGAGATGGGATGGTCTGTTCCTCAGAAAGGCAAATCTGTGCCTTCTAGTGAATTGTAACTGGATAGAAGGCTTTTGAGAAAGAAGGGATACCACAATGCCTGTCCCCTAAGGATAGAATCACATGAGGAGTCCTATTGTACAGAATAGGCTAGCAGACGACCATAAGAAGTGGAGAGAGCAGTCTTTCCAGGGTGTGGGGTTGATTAACTCCATATTGCAGGAGGGTAGAAAATACAATCTCCTAGATGTCTCTGCCCTGGGACAAAGCTTTTGTGACTGCACTTTAGTTATTATTCCTTAATGTTTTTGTGCTCTAATCACATTTTATGCCAGTTGTGAACTATACATAGATACAAGTTACAGATTTGGAGAGATTGAATCAATGAGAAAATTAATATTGAAAATAAAACTTTTTTATTTACTAAATATAACACATCTGCAAAGATAGATGAACAAATATTCAGCAAGCACATAATGGTACTGTTATCAGGGTTCCCACTTATTGAGAGAAACAATGACAACAATAGTTTTTGCTATTTTCTTGATATTGGCTATGCAAAAGAGGGTCTTAATATATTTAACCCATTCCATTTGGGATTTTAATAACTGAAGGCTCTATACTCATTTTAAATCATTAACAACATGCTACCTAAACATCCTGGGGCTCAGGACCAGGGCTATAGAACAAATAATACTTGCACAATATTTTTGTGGAATGCCTAACAATAATCTGTATCTTAAGACTGATTTGGAGGTAAAGCAAGAGTCCCCAATGTGGCTTTTACTCTTCGATTCTTTTTTTTTCTACCTGTACTAACAAAGGGCTCCACAAGGCCTTTTCAGTTTAACTAAATCCTACTAGTGGGCTATACTGTTGTCTGCCTCCAGGTGTCTAATAACAAAATAAAAGAGCACAATTATCTCAAAAACCCCAGCAAAGCCAACAATGCTTATTGATAATCTGTCAATAACCAGGTACTCTGCTTTGCCCAAGATTTCCCTGACCACCTTTGTTTCCTACCTACAAAGTCATTTATTGGTTGCCCATTCCTTCAGATTCCCAAGCATTCAGCAAAATCCTTCCTTTCAATGTCTACTCTTGGCTTCACCTATTTATCATTTATTCAGTATGATAAGAGAATGCTGTAGTGACTGAGAACAAGTCAGGTAGATGACTTCTTTAATTCCATACTTCAAATTTACTTTCTTGATTACAAATAGCCTATGGACTGTCTTTTGCAAAGGGCTGAATCTGCCGCTAAAATGTACTGTTACTATTCTTTACTTTCTGAGGTCATAAACCCTGTTTGTGAAATGTTTTTCAGAATAAAAAAAGCACTGTTTTAATAAAGAAGTGTAATGGAAAAGGATAAAAAGAAGGAAGAAGAGTAGTGAGTAGAAATAAAAATCCAGAAGTCAAACCATATTATTCTTCAAATTCACATCAGGTCTATGGTATTGAAGAAATAGATAGTAGAATGGCACAAGGATAGCATTTCTTCATTCCTCTGATTTAATTAAATGCATTTTCACTTAAAGTGGATAACAATGTTAGATCTTAATGGGATTAACCTAACTGAAATTTATTTGGCTTTGCTTTGACAGTCAAGATTATGGATTGCTTAAGTTCTATTTTGAGACTGCCGCTACCGATTCTGTAATTATAGCTGCACACCAGTCATAATGCTGCTTCACCTAAGACACAGCGAGAGTTATCAAACAAAGCTTGTTTGTGGTATGACTGCAGAAATGTGATTTGGAATATTGGTACAACTTGAGTGTATCTTCTTTTAATTTATTTTTCCCTCACCCATTTGGACACTAAATCTTGGTCTGAAAGAAAAGTGATAAATTCTCCATCAAATTAAAGGTTTGCACATAGGCAATCAGTGCATGTGATTGAGGCTTCAGTGTGGACTTTTCATTTGATTCTGAATTGTCCAGATTAGCTCCTTTAATCTAAATTCTCTAGTTAATTGCCAGCTCCTCCCTTCTTTAGTGTTCATTTATGTATTAAATAACTTGATGGGTTTTACCTTTAATTACAGAATTTCCCTAACCCATGAATTTTGAATAAGAGGAAACTAAACCTTAACAGCTGAGAGCAATCAACTAACCTACAAGCATTTCTTAAGAACTTATAATGTGCCAACCACTGTGTTAAGTCCTGAAGAATTCAGCTGCAGAAGCAAAATAATTCTTGCCCTGGTATTCCTGTGTGTTAGTGTTTTTTTTTAAGTTTCAGTGAGGAATAATTTTGGGGATAGAATACTTGGAATTCTTCCACTAAAATTCTGCTTTGATGCTTCATTTTGTCATAGAGGTAACTCTTGAGTCCTTGACATTGTTCCATTAAAAATAGAAAAACTAAGACCCTTTACCAAATTGGGAACATTTCCAGTATGGATTTGGCAACAATCTGTCTAGATTCATCACCTAGCTTTGTAGAGACAATGATCCACAACATTAACCATGGTATTGTGAAATTTTCATTGATGAATAGTTCATGTTTTCCATCTGCTAAGGCATAGATAGGTTGTGGTGATATTGGCAGAAGGAGTACAAATGTAGATTAAAAAGAAACAAACAGAGTATAATTCCTTGAGATATTAAAGCTTTGACAGTGGCTATTGTGGAGGGCTGGTTTTTAATCATCATATTAAGCAGCTTACAATTTGTGAAACTTCTAAAATCTTGATATACCATGTTATGCTAGGACATTATTTAGCCAGTAATCTCATTAAAACTTTTTTTAGGGGTGGCTAGGTGGCGTAGTGGATAAAGCACCGGCCTTGGAATCAGGAGTACCTGGGTTCAAATCTGGTCTCAGACACTTAATAATTACCTAACTGTGTGGTCTTGGGCAAGCCACTTAACCCCATTTGCCTTGCAAAAAAAACTAAAAAAAAACCCAAACAACTTTTTTTAATTGAATCTCTGTGGCCACTCATTGCACCAATCTTGTTATTGTTCAACATGGAAAATTCTATTCTGACTCTATTTCCAGCCTGGAGTGAGGGTGGGGAGTAAATTGGGATACAATTTTTACAACTAGTATTTCTGACAAAGGACTCATTTCTAAAATATATAAAGAACTGAGTCAAATTTATAAAAAAAAAAACAAGCCATTCCCCAAATGACAAATGGTGGAAGGATATGCAAAGGCATTTTACAGATGAGGAAATCAAAGCTATCTATAGCCATATGAAAAATTGATCTAAATCATTACTGATTAGAGAAATGCAAATTAAAGCATCTCTAAGGTACCACCTCACACCTCTCAGATTAGCCAATATGACCAGAAAGGACAATGATCAATGTTGAAAGGGATGTGGAAATCTGGGACACTAATGCATTGTTGGTGGAGCTGTGAATTTATCCAATCTTTCTGGAGAGCATTTGGAATTACAGCAATAAAAATGTGCATACCCTTTGATCCAGCAATACCTCTATTGGGTCTATACACTAAAGAGATCATGAAAAAAAGGTAAAAACATCATTTGGACAAAAATATTCATAGCAGCTCTGTTTGTGGTAGCAAAGAATTGGAAATCTAGTGAATGTTCATCAATTGGGTAATGGCTGAACAAATTATGGTATATATTTGTTATGGAACACTATTGTTCTATTAGAAACCAGGAGGGATGGGATTTCAGTGAAGCCTGGACAATCTTGCATGAACAGATGCTTAGCAAGATGAGCAGAACCAGAAGAACTCTGTACACCATAACAGCAACATGGGGGGTGATGATCAACCTTAATGGACTTGCTCATTCCATCAGTGCAATACCCAGGGACAATTTTAAGGTATCTGTGTCAGAGAATACCATCTGTATCCAGAAAAAAGAGCTATGGAGTTTAAACAGAGTCCAAAGACTATTACCTTCAATTTAAAAAAAATTGTCTTATGTAACTGCATAGTTTTGCTATCTCTAATACTTTGTTTTTTTCCTCAAGGACATGATTTTTCTCTCAACACATTCAGACTGCCTTCTGTGGGGGGTTAGGGGGAAGGAAAGGAGGGTGGGGAGAAAATTGTAAAATTCAAAACCTTACAAAAAAATGATAGGTAGAAACTATTTCCAGTCTGGAACCATTTTCTCATCCATAAGCATCCTGGTGGCCCTCCATTCTCCTAGGGGCTTATGACATTGGTGCTAGTTAGCATGCATAAAAGATTGGTTTTGGCCTATTTAGTGTATAATTCTGATGTTTAATCAATGTACCAGATTTGCTTTCCCCCAGTGGAGGTCGGGGTGAGGAGAGTAGGAAGGGTAGAGAGGGAGGGAGGAGTGGGTGGAGTGGGGGTAGAAAGGAATAGACTTTTACCAAATGGTTCCTCTTATCCAGACACTATATTAAGAACTTTACAAATATTAATCATATATGTATGCAGACTAAGTCTTACATGGGAAAATTTTTGAGAAATGATTTATTTGTTAATATTTGGAGTTTGGGGGGCAGCTAGGTACATATATTGAATAGAGCACCAGCCCTGGAGTCAGGAGGACCTGAGTTCAAATGTGACTTCAGACACTTAATAATTATCTAGCTGTGTGGCCTAGGGCAAATCACTTAACCCAATGCCTTGCAAAACAAACAAAAAAAAGTTAGGAGTTTGGGGGAGACACGCCTTTAAAAATATTGATGTAAGACACCATTGAAATTCTGAACCAGGGTTGTCCCAGTGCCAAGAATGCTAAATTTGGAATCACCTTGCTTTGCCATTTACTAACTGTGATCTCAGGAAAATCACTTTGATTCTCTGGGTCTCAGTTTCACCATATGTATAATAAGGAGGTTGGGTTGGATAATCTCTAAGGTCTCTTCTAGCTCTCAATCTATGGTCTTAAAACATCTCTCATTGCAAAAAAGAACAAAAACAAAAATAAAAACCCAACCAAACCAAAAAAAAAAACCACACCACACTATCCCAGGAATGAATCCCATTAGAAGTCCAGTTTCATCTCCATTGTAAAGTAACGCCAAAAGAAATTTAGACCTTTAGATCTCTCATTCTCAATATTCTAAAATATGAGGGGGGTTGGAGTGGGAAGGGAATTAACATTCATATAGTGCATACTATGTGTTGGATGATGTTTATCCCTCATTCTCAAAGAGGATCATGATATAAGGGGAAATGATGCCATGACAAGCAGGTGGATTGAATTTGAGTGTGTGTATGTGTGTGTGTGGGAGGGGCTATGCTAAGTCATTAATCTCACTTTCTCCTTCAGAGCCATTTGGGTCCAGTGACCAGATATGAATCAGATTGACTGGAGATGGCCCTGGATGCTAGGCAATCGAGATTAAGTGACTTGTCCAAGGTAACCTAGTAAGTTTCAAGTGTCTGAGACTGGATTTGAACTCAGGTTCTCCTGACTCCAGGGCTGGTACTCTATTCTCTGCCCCACCTAGCCCCACATTATCCTAAGTAATCACTTTACAGATATTATCTCATATTCTTAGGACACCTTAAGGCAAGCACAATATTGTCAAATAATATATTCAGCATTAGCTCTAAAACATTTTGGTGAATTTTAGTCTTTAAATTTATCTTTAGGATTATTATTTGTCTTAAATAATGTTAACCTTAAGAAGCCTTGAGAATTTACTTCTTTACTCTGCTGTCCTGGTTTTCCTTAAGCAATCACTTTATTTCCAGACTTTCTATTTTATTTATTTTTTTTATTTTTTTAAGCAAACATTCATCTCTAAAGTGCCCAGAATAGGCCTCACCATGAAACAGATGTTCAATAAATGTTTTATGAATGGATTAATGAATAAATGCTAGACAAAGAATTTATTAAGCATTTAGAATGTGCCAGAAACTCTGGTAAGCCTTTTGGATACAAATACAAGCAAGCAAGATAGTTCCTAACCTCAAGGAGTAGCTTACACTTTAATGAGGGAAGACAACACAAAAAGAGGAGATGCAATGGGGATGTGTGGTTGGGAAATATGGCTCTATTAATATACTAATATATGAATACAGCTATGAAAGCCTGGTGCTCCAGGGCAGTTCCAGAATACATGTGGCAAGGTGAAGAGGTAGCCAGGAAGCAAGCCAATGAAACAATATTATTATGGACCTACTTTTAGATTTTTCTCTGTATGTACATAATTTGTATCTTCTCTAAGATTTTTTTAAATGGATAGGATTTTTCTTTCCAATGAAGATTGAGTTCTTTGCTAAATACTGAGTTATAAATACAAAAAAAAGGAGACACTGGCCTCTAGAAGGCTTACGTTCTATTTGGGGGAGAAAATCATATATATACAAAAAAATTAAATACAAGTTATGCACAAAGGAGACACAAAGTAACTTCTGAGGTAAGAGTACTAGAGAATAGGAGAGATCAGAATAGAAATTCAATAGGAGGTCTCATGAACTAAGGAAGAAAGTCAGAGATTTCACCTATCAGAGATGAAAAGACAGTATATTCTAGGCTTGGGTTAGTGATATGGAATTTTAGGTATGGGTAGGCCCATGTGGGGAGATCCTAAGAGTATCATGCAATAAGCCTAAAAAAGGTAAACTGGAGTCAGAATGTGAAGGCTTTTAAAAAACCAAACAGAGAAGTTTGTATTTTACTTCAAAAGTAAGAGAAAATCATGGGAGGTTCATGAACCAGTGAATAAAATGGTAAGAATCTGCATCTTTTGTCAGCTTTGGGGAGGGTGGATTGAGAGTGAAGAGTTTGAAGGCAAGGAGACCTTTTCAGGAAGCTGTTGCATTTCAGGTAAAAGAGCCTGAACCTGGGAGGTATCTATTTGGGTGGAGAGATGGAAATAGATATGAGATATATTTAACTATAATTGACATGATTTGACTTCAAATTTGTGACTTTGGTTACTAGAAGAATAAGGAAAAGGACTTTGGGGAAAAGAGAATGAGTTCTGTTTTGAATAATTAGAAATGGAAAATGACTGTTGCTGAACTCAGAATTTATTTTTTAAAATATTGAGTAACTCTCAGCTTATTTGTAAGCCATAGTAAAGAAATCAGGGGAGAGCTTGAAAATTAGGTTCAGTTACAGAAACGATGGCCAGAAAAGTGGTAATAGGAAGGGATGAAATTGAGGGGCCAAGAAGAGAGGCTACATATTGCAAGAAAAGTCACTTCTTCCAAGATTGGGGCAAACGAGGTGAGAGTATAGAAGCAGAGTAGTGATTTGGGGTGGAAAGTTGGCAATTAATTAATATGTAGTTCATGAGCTACTCTCTGAGGCCATTAATAACAAGAACAATCATTTATTAAGCATGTGTAATATTCCAAGCACTGAGTGAGCATAATACACATACTACAAAAAGAACAACAGTACTGTTAAGAAGTTTACATTCTAATGGAGAGGAAAATACATAAAATGGAGTTGAAAAAGAATGGAGGGTAGGGGAAGGACTTGAAGAGGTTAAGATATAGTCCAGGGATTAAAAAATTGGCTTTAGCCTGAGATTGACTAGCATGGGTATTTCCTCCTAATGGAGGTTCCTAGAGGAACTCAACAATTGTAAATAGGACAGCAAGGTGGACAGGGTGACTGAAGGAAGGGTGTGTGTATGTGTGTGTGTGTGTGTGTGTGTGTGTGTGTGTGTGTGTGTGTGTCTGTCTGTCTGTCTGTCTGTCTCTGTCTACATACATGGGCATGTATGTGTGTACACTTAATCTCTCACAGGCAGTTCTAGGGTCCTACCATGTTCCTAAAAGGGTAAGGAAATAACTTGACAGCTCAATACCAAAGGAAATTTATGAAAAGTTAACTTCGAGGCACTGCCCCTTATTTCACCTTCATGGGCAGAAACATTCCACAGGGAAAGCCAACCAACTATATACTCAGACATTTCTTATTAGAATTTAATATATTTTTATAAAGGGTGTTACTTTTCCTTATGAATTCATTTTTGGGAATGCCTTGCTAGTAGCCTGCAGTAGCCTTACCCAAATACTTGGGTTTTAAATCAACTTGCCATTTATACTTGAGAGGCACTGATTAGCTAAGATGTTTTCTTTGAATTTCAAATTTACATATAAACATTTTGTTTTTGCTTAGGTCTGTTCTTTACATTTCTTAGAAGGACATTTGAGACTTTCAAAAGAGGCCCTATATAAATAGCTTCATAGTTTAAAAGAACAGTGAACTGGATACCAAGGTACCTGGATTTTACTCTCAACTTTGCAGCTAACTTGTTTTGTGATTTGGGGAAAGTGACTAAATTTCTCAATTTCCTCATTTGTCAAATGGAAATAATTGAGTGGTAGCAGAGTAGAATGGCAAAAATAGTGAAACTAATGTGACTGAACAAAATTATGGCATGTGAATGTAATAGAATATTACTGTCCCATAAGAAATAATAAAATGGACAATTTCAAAATAAACTTGGAAGATCTAAATGAACTGATGCAGAGTGAAGTGAGCAGATTCATGAAGACAGTTTATATAATGACATTAAAAAGAATAACAACTTTGAAAGACTAAACTGATAAACCATGATTCCTGAGGATCAGTGATGTAATTCACTGCCCATCCTCTGGTGATGGATCAAAAATATAAAATAAGTGAAATATTTTTGGATATGCCAAATGAGCAAATTTACTTTCCTTGACCATGCATATGTATTATGAAGGTTTTCTTTTTCTTTGTTATTGTTGTTCTCATTGAAATGGAGAATAAGAGACTAATTTTTGTTAATAAAGAAAAAAGATATTTAGAGGATCTGTGTGTGGTTCTTAACTCTTTGTGACTTTGTGACCTTGAACAAGTTTTCTGGTCTATAAAATAAGATTACATTATATGATTTGTAAGATCTCTTCCATCTTTAATACTGACATGAATACCTACCTTGCTAGATTATTGTGAGACTCAAGTGGAATAATATGGGGAAAAAAAGATTTTGTAAAGTACCATAAAAATGTAAGATACCTTCTATGATTAAAAATCTGAAAATTTTGGCAATCTGTTTTGATCATATCCACCCAAAGTGTGTCCTTTGATTCCCTAAGGTTTATTTTGGAGCCCCAAAGGAAATTTTTTCAAGGGCTCCTTCCTTTATCTGTCCTTCTGGGCAGTGCTACTTTGGGAATGAATGTTCTTACTGTTAGCTTTAGGGAAAATGATGGGAATTCTTGGTTAATTTATTATAACCTCCATGAAGGTAGTAATTATGTACTAGGAAAGTTCACTAAATAACTACTCAACTCTTAAGATTTTCTTTGCCTCTAGAAGAGAAACTAGAAATTGAGTTTTGCATATGTAAATTTACTCAAATCTATTGTTATGAAATATCTGATACTAGTATTTGAATAACCACAAGTCCAGTTTAAACTGTATATTCTCTCTAAATGACTTTGAAATGCTGATCTTTTTGGAACTAATATAAATAAAATGAAAATTAAAAAGAGAAAGGCTAAGTAAAAGCAACAGATAGTGTCAGAGGAATTGTGCTGGACTATAATTTCTTTCTTTTGGAGGTGTATAGAGGAAAAAAGAGTGAAAAAAAGCCTTTTTTTGCTCACTCATGTAACAAGGTGCTGGTTAGCAACTGATGAAGTCACCTGAATTTTAAAAAAATTTGTTACTGGTTTACTCATATTGTTATGCTTTTAACCTTCTTCTGTCTATCTCTGCCTGTGTAATATTTTAGTTATTTAATTTGGGTGTCTCTATTTCTTTTTGCATAAGATAGAAAATTAGTCCCCTTCTCCCCTTCTCTTTGAAAAGGAAAACCATGGACACATTGAATTACATTAGAAAGACATCAACTATAGTGTGTCTGCTTTTAAAAATAACTTAACTGAACTAGAAATTTGAAGGCAGAAATCATTTTACTAATGTTTTTTAATACCCACCATGTTTCATTGAATGAATTCTAAAAAAAAAAAAAGATGTAAAAATCTAATGTCCAAAAATAGTTCAATTAAATGTTAGATACATAGATAAAGCATTTATTAAGCCTTATGAGGTGGCTGGAATTGATTATTCATAGATTGTAGAGCAGGAAAAGATCTTAGAAATCATCTATTTAGGAAACTGAGACCAAAAGAGGCAAAATAACTTGCCCAAGGATAAACTTGTATTAAATGTTAGATTGTGATTCAAACCCAAGTCCTTTGACTGCACATTCAGTACTCTCACGTTACAAAAAAAGATTATTTGTATAAACTGTAGTCCAGGGCCTTACAATATGCTCAGCTCTCATGGACCAGGTCCAATCTCTTTCTTTGGCTTATTGCCTCCACCAGAGTTTACTCTTGCAAAATAGCTAAATATAGCTTAGGTTTAGCTCCTGTCTAGATTTCCACAGATGTTGCTTAAAGCAACCAGTGAATATCATGTTAAGATACCCTCTATTTCACTCTCCCTGAAAATGTAGAAGACAGGAAGGACTCCCACTAATTCATATGCAGATATCAAAATCACATAAAGCACTCCTTGCATTTTTTTCTTAGCAAGAAGTGAATTTGGAATTATGATTAGGATTTTGGCATATCTCTAATTTCCCCAAAGGGTCCAACACACATTCATAGTATTCATGTGATCTGAACTTCCCCTGGGAAGGAAATGCACTCTGGAGCTATTGTTTGGGTAATCCCCTCCTCATTGGATTTCTGCTGTTTGAGCAATTTACTGCAGTGTTTTGTGTGTGTGTGTGTGTGTGTGTGAGAGAGAGAGAGAGAGAGAGAGAGAGAGAGAGAGAGAGAGAGAGAGAGAGAGAGAGAGAAAATAGTGGTAGTAGCTACAGCATAGGACCTTAACCAGGTCAAAAAGTTAGATTCCAGGATCATATTACTGAGGAGGCTCCCCAATTCTCTACCTAGAAGTCTGGAGTGACTCTGAATCTTGGAATTACCCAGAAAACAGCCCCTCAAGGCCAGTACTGACCAAGAAATCTCCCTTCTTTTGTGACATAGTGAAATTTGGGGATTATACTTCCTAAGAATCTCCCCTTTGCACAGATGATTGATATTTAGGAACATTATCCACAAGTGTCAGTCTTGAGCCTAGTAAACAAGTTGGCTTCTATAGTTGTGTTTTTATTTCCCCAGCTTCTGTCATTTCTTAAGTTTCGGAAGTCCACTTTCAGAGTTTTGGTCTCAGATCTCTTCTCAGAAAGCTGTGGGTAAATGTTTTTATTCTCGCATCTTTCTGCTCCAAGGCAGTCATTCCTGTCCCTTGCCTTTCTTTGTATCCCTAGCTCTTAGCTTAGTGCCTGGGACTTATAGACTTCCCCATTACCTAGAATATAGTTATGTTCTGATTTGCCCTCTTCTGTCCCCTGAATAGAGAAAAGCTGAATCAAGAGGCCTGAAATGGTGGAATAGTTCTTTATTTTCATAGCCCTTGGAAAGAGGATGGCTTCTCTGACTCATGTCAATCCTCCTCAGAATCTTAGCCAGTTATGTCGGTGGGGGAAAAATCCCAGTCTGTGAAACCCAGCCAGGAACCAATATCTATTCTCTTAACAAGGGACCAAATGGGCATGCCCACACTTTCCACAAGGACATGTTTTCCTAACTTCAAAGACTCAGATCCTGTAAACCAAATAAACTGATTAGGGAGTTCATCAGATACTTATATGATTGGTAAAATAATAAATTCAAAATAGTTTTTTTTTTTAAAAGAAGGAACTTGCTAGTGTATTTTAAATGCTTACAAATTACATGAGGGAGGCAAGGTGCACATATCGAAGGGAATAGCTGTCACTACAATTTAAAATTAAAAGAAAAAAGGAATATCTATCATCTTTCTGCTCTCAGGGTAAATCAATATGCAATGATTAGATTGAAATTCAATTTATACATATCTTAAATTAATTATATATTACCTTAATATAACATTTTTAAAACACAAAATAAGTGGAATAGATGGTATTTTTTTTCAATTGACTGATGAGGGAACTGAAACATAAAGACCAAATGACCTTGATAGCCAAGATGTCATTCATCTAATTTGCGGTATGAGTAAGGATAAAAGTCTGTTTCCAGATTCCTTACTTGTCACTTTTCAGAGTTAAGTTATAAGATTTTAAATTTGAATATTTTCAAATTCAGATCATCAGATAGCTATTGAAGTCCTACTCTTCAGGCATTGTGCTTTTGCCAGGATTAATATAGCAGAATTTTATTATCATGACTTTATTTTTTCTCCTTTTTGCTTGTGTTTTTATCAGTAGAGGAACTCAATGTAGAGACTTTCTCCACCAATGAAGAGCAGTTGCTTAATTTACTATTTTTCAGAGGTGAGACTTAAACTAAGATCTTCTTGACTCTAATAGTAAGTATTGACAATACCGTTTCTTTAAAAAGAAGGAATTAATTAAAATTTGTCTTTTAATTCACTAGCAATGGTTAGCTATTTTAAAGTTGTTCATTGTTCTGGATTAGATATCTAACTTTGGAGTCAAGATAACTTATATTCAAGTCTTGTTTTTGATACACAAGTCCAAAAAAAGCTAGGTGGAGTGATGAATGTAGTGGCAGAGGAGCTGAGTTCAGATCTTGTTGCTGGCACTTATCAACTGTAATTTTAGGCAGAATACTTCCCAATATGTATTGGCAAATGCAAAACTCCCTATTCAGATATAATCATAGGCCCAGACAAGGAAAAGGGAGGAAAAACAATAAAAAAAATAAGACTGCCAAGATATACAAAGTTTCTGATGGAATTAGTTTTCCAGAAATCATGTTTTTTTTAAACAATGCAAAAAACAACAATGAAATTACTTTCAATAATCTAGATTTTGGATGGTTGTGATGACCCTTCTCTTTACTTTAAAACATGCATAAATAGTTTAGTAATAAACAGACTCTTATGAGAGAGAAGGTAAAAAAGGGGGGGGGGGTATTTCCACTGCCTCAAGCTTTTGTTAACAATAAGGGATAATTGAGAACAATCACCAGACGTTGCCATTACAGTCACATCCTCTGAATGAATTGCATGGGGACCTGTGCTTAGCTCACTCTGTTTGTTTATTTAGGGTGAGACTGACAGTTGTGGTATCTGTGAGAAGGAACTGTATCACAGTGACAGAATGCAGAGTGCTCTTTCATGTGTTACAGATTGCTAGGAAATTGGATAGGACCTCCTGAGAAATTGTATCTCACACCTTCCCCCAAGACAATTCTGTGACATACATAAGGAAAAAAAAAAACAGGGAGCGAATGTTGGGGAAAGGTTGAATTTACTATAAGGTGTATGGTGTCCTCTATATACATGGGCTTTTGGGTATAGCAATGGACAACAGTACTTTTTCAGCATCCTAGAAAGTATATATGCTTGAAGGACTCCCCTTTTTCTCACTTCTACACACACAGACACACAGACACAGAGACACACACACACACACACACACACACACACACACACAAAAAGATGGAAACCTCTTTTTTGCCTATTAATAGTCCTTATCTAAATATTAGAGAAATAGGTTGTGATTCAGAGATGAAATGGTAAGAAAATGATCCCTGCAAAGAACTTATAACTTCAGGTGGTTGAAATCTCCCATTCCCCAATCCCCAGGGATCTTCATAGGTAAATATCTCTTGTTGTTGGGTCAGGCTAACTAGATCTTAGCTGGTGTGTCTGTCTTCCAAGTGAGACTATCAGTTTCACCTTTGGGATCTTCATTAGTTAAAGTATAATAAATAGGTCTGGCACACAAACTGAGTCAATATTAATTATTTGCCTTTTCATGAGAAAAGGCATAGCTGTGAAATATGGAACTCTTTCCCATTGGAAGAGAAAACAACTTCTGAGAGAAACATGTGTTTCATATTTAGCATTAATAAGTCATTTTCTCAAAAAATACATAATTTGAAAGTCTTTCTTTTCCTGTGAGAACTGGAAATCTTTTTTTTCCTCCTCTGGATGTGAAATTGCAATAAAAGTTCTTGTAGGCAAAAGAATAGAAGCCAGGAGTGTCTTTTATTTTGATATGGTGTTATGGCTGTCATTCCAGGGTATGTCTGGAAAATGCATTGCAGTTTTCTGCTGTTGAATATTGTTTTTCCTGTGAGCCTCCTGTCCAGGGATGATGTCATCTTCATGTCATCAGTATATCCTAAGTCTGTTTGGAAATCAAAACTACTGAAAAAAAATATTAATTGATCAAATATGTATAATACAGTAAAGAAATAACCCAAAGGTTCTGCTAATAGTTATTACTTCTCCTAGTATTTACTGAGATTGATTGTTTTGTTTCAAATTGTTAAAAACTCTTTTTGATACTTGTGATGCTATGTTTTGCATATTGTGACATATTTGTCCTCTTTTAAATGCCTAGGAATTGGCTAAATCTCATTTTACTGGGGGACCACTGAAGCATGATCACAAGACAACCAGAATGATCGATAAGTGCTCCTGAGGTAGGGAAAGAAATAATTGCCAGTGTAGATTTTGTTGTTGTTGTTACTGTGCTTAGAGTTTTTTAATGTCTGACTTTGTTGGGTTTTCTGTTCAGATTAGCCCCTGTTAATAACAGAGCCATGCCATATCTTAAAGATACATCTTTCATAGCCTCAACTTTTCTTTCATGTTTGCATCCTTATGCAAATTAGGATTGCCTCACATGAATCAATATTAGGGCTACCACATTTTGAAGAATAAGGTTTCACTGAATGAAGTTGCAGAAAGAATTACGGATCTAGAACAATTATTGGTTTTAATGTGATTGTGGCAAAATGAAACCATCATGTATTCTAACACTAGGGAAATAAATAAAGAAAGAAATGAATGAATGAATGAATGAATGAATGAATAAATAAATAAAATGGTGTTTCATTTGGTTTGATGTACACCTGATGTATTTCTGACAACTCTTTTCATCCTTAAATTCCTGTACCAGTGCTTCTAATGAAGCTTATTGTGGAGTAATACAGTGATGAAACTTAAGAGTTTTTGACTCCAAATGGGCATGTTCATAAATGTTGGCACCTGGGTCTTTAACTTAAAAACCCTCTTTCAGGACCCCTATGCAAGAAGGCTAATGGGTAGTAGAGTAGAGGAATAGGTAGATGTACTGCTAAAATGGTGTTCATCTTGTGTTGCTCTAAGAGTTAGCCAACTGGAACCCTATTAGCCTTTCCAGGGCTTACAAGCCAGAATGATTTAGACTTGTGATCTCTTAGAACAATAATTGTGTGTTTAGCATGTGCTTCTTGGAAATATGTGTTTCTTGGTTTTTTTTTTCTTTTTTCTTTTTGATAAGGTGTGCTTTCTGTTGTATTTTCATTAGAAAACTGAAGTTTGTCTTGTTCATAAAAGAAATGTCTCAGTAGACTTTCTCCAAGGCCAGACTCCCTTTAAACTTTTTTTTTCTTTTTTTGGTATGCTAGTTATAAGAATGATATCACATAAAATTTATTTCCTCATTTGGAGCATTGCTGAAATTTGGATCCATGCATATTTTGTATGGTTTATTTATCAGAGGATTCCAAATGAATTGGGAGCTAGCTCTAAGAAGACTTAAATAGAGTTTTCGGAGTAGTTATTATATCATAGCCTAATGGGTAGTGTTTGGAGAAGATGAAGTAGAAAGAACTACTCATTTTTTCCCTATGTAAACTGAGGTTGATAGACATTTAAATCCAGTTTTTTTGTATTGATTCTGTTAGAGATTTCAGGCAGCATATCCCAGGATGATTTGAAGCTGTTGTTGGGAGGTGAAAGTTACTCAGCTTTTGGCCCTGTGCCCTTGATAGAACATCTGTAATATTCTACCGGTCTTGTTGTTTATGAGACTAAATCAGTACTAATTGGAATGGAAGTGCTTGAATTCTTTGTAGGTTGATCTGTTCAAGTCCAGGAACTATTACATGCAACTAACGTGTATAAATTATTATCCAATTATCCAGTCACTGACCAAGCCCTGTTTATTCTACCTTCTAACAACTCTTGCATTTGCCTCCTTTTCTCTTCTGTCATTGTTCTCCCCCCCCCCCCCCAATTATTGTGCAAGGTCTTATCACTTCATTCCTGGACTATTTGCAATAGCCTGCTTGTTAGTCTCCTTGCCTCTTGTCTCTTCACTCCAGTACATCCTCCACTCAACTGTTGAACGGATCTTCATAAAGCACAAGTCTGACTGTGCAACTCTTTTATATAATAAATGCCTATCTCTTTCTATTATCTCCAGATTCACATATAAAATCCTCTGACTTTTAAAACCTTGTTTTTAAATCTGCTCCCTTCCTACTTTAATGTCTTCTTACACCTTACTCCCTTCCATGTTTGTCATGATTCAATGATCTTGACTTTCTTTCTAAAATGAAGACACTTCATTTCCTGAATGTGCATTTCCACTAACTGTCCCTCATACTTAGAAATCTATCCCTCCTTGTAGGTGCTATTATTATTTTCATTTCATAGAAGAGAAAACTGAGACAGATAGGTTAGAATGACTTGCCCATGATCATACAGTTAGGAAGTATCTGAGGCTGGATTTGAACTGAGGACTTCCTGACTCCATGTCTAGTGCTCTATGCACTGCACTACCTGGAATATAAGCTTTTGGAGACTGGGGACTTTTTTTGGGTAGGGGAGAGAGAGAAGGCTTTTCTTTATATTCCCAGTATTTAATAGATTTTCTGGCACATATTAGATTTTTAATAAATGCTTGCTGACTTAACTTGCTAAATATTGGATCTAGGGTGACTTGAACAATTCTGTCAAGGGAAGGAGAGCAAGTTTATGTCAATACATTATCTGTTTTCTACAGGGCTTAAATTGCTATACTCTTATTAAAGAAGAAATGACTATTTTGTTCCTTTTTGAGCAGGTCTGATTATCAAGTCCTCACCTAATATATGTAATAATTATTTCAAATCACATTGCCTCTGTTTTTAAGGGAATAGAAATATATGAGCTCTATTTAATAGAAGTTCTGAAATGCTAAACTTCTATTTAAATTCATCATACCATTTTTTCTCTCTTATAGTCTTTCAATTTTTCTTCCTCCAGATGAGTGATGGAGAGTAGGTGTAAAGTGAGAAGAGACATTCTGGCATCACATTAAACTGAACCCTAAACAATTTGAATTCTTGAAGTTTACTTTCCTTTGACAAAAGGAATTTGTTAAACAAATGAAATATTTTAATGACAAATAATTATCACCAATTTCTTGGTAGTTTCCTAAGAACTTCAACTACATTAATACTTTTTTTTATCAACTTTGATCCAGATAGCATTATTAGACATAAGAGTGGCTTTAATTGAGCATCTGGTCCAATTCTTAAATTTTATAGCTGGAGAAGCTGAGGTCAAGAGATTGTCTTGTCAAGGCATAGGATTTGAATCTATATCCTTAGACTTCAGATCTGCCAACTTTCCATAGTCCCCAGCTGTCAATCTCAAATCTTACTGTATTCAGAGGAGAGTAATAATTCTTTTTCATTCATTTCAGGTTAGCCTTTATGTAGTGTTAGTTTATTGAATATGCATTTTGAGACTTATAACTTGTGTACCCATCATGTGCCCTGTCAAGGTGATATTGAAAAATTGCCCTTTATTTCTTAAAGATGGGAAACATGGTATGTCCTGACAGACTAAAATGAAGATTCTTATGTCTATCACGAACGTTTACATCTGCATTAATATGAACATTTTGGTTACAGTTTGACTTCTGGAGGGAGCTTTTCTTTAATTTTCATGCTAATACTGAATAATTTCACACCAAGAAAACAAGTTTTAAAGTAACTATGAGACCATGTTGCAGCTATTACAATAACAATGAAGACTGGGCCATGGAGGGAATCAGTTTACCAAAAGAATTAAAAAACAAGAGGCTAAAAAAAAATATCTAGGGCAGCTGGGGACTGGGGATAGCAATTCAGTGCTGTGCTGATCCTCTTTGGTTGGCAGAGTCCCTGGGCAGCAGAGTTCACACAGCTGGAGAAAGGTTGCACCCTGTAGTTTCTTTTTCCACTTGGACAGAATTGGAGGTGTTGGGCCTATAATCTGACTCTATGCAGAGCCAAGTTAGTGTTGTGCAGTATTTCCGTTCTGAGCACATCTGTCCTTATTTCCCCTTTACGTTGCCTGCCCACTGAAAAGAAAAAAAAAAACCCAACCTAGAGGCTCTGTTTGGGTGGAGGAACTCTGCTATAATACCTCGGGGGCTTTCTAGGTTAAGTTAACAAATTGGAGCCTTTGATCTGATAGGGTAGGAGTGGGATGCAGCTGTTTGGTTCTTTCTTCCCCACCCCCTATCCTGTTCCTGATGGAATTCTTGAGGGGGAGGAAAGGAAGAGGGGGCCCGATTCCTGAGACTGAAATACAGGCGTCTACCCTAGAGATCCTGGTTATGAGCAGCCTTGTAATATTTCCTCCTTCCTTTAGGGAGGGGCTTGATTATATTCCTGGGAGTGAGGCAGGGACAAAATTCTCACTTTGGAAAAAGGGTTCACAGCAGGACTGTCATAACCTTGGGCTGTCCTCCTTTGGGGTTGGAGTCATGTGAGGGTGGAAGAAGGTTGCGGGGGGACAGCCTGGTTGAAATGGATGAAAACTCATGGGATTTATTAGACTACTCTTTGAAGCGACTCACCACCCAAGAAAGAAGAGACATACTGCTTAGGCATCTGTCCCTGTGGTCCCTGGGTGAAGGAAAAAGGAACTTCTTTTAGTTGTGTGGGAGGAGAGAAAGTGAGGGAGACAGTTTGACCATCCTTTAGAGAGGTATACCATTCTTCCTCTCATCCTCCTTTACTGGGAGAGTGAAGGAAAGAGTGGAGAGAAGAGGAATGCTTCTTGCCAGAGTGTGAAATAGAAAGAAAGAAACAAATCAACTGGAGTTAACAGGACTCCAACTCTAAGACTCTGTGATTCTCTTTCTCCTAGGCATACTACCCACCGCCCTCCCCTTCTGTGGCGGGATATAACTAGCCCATAATCTTTGGCAGGAGTTAAGCATTTTAATACTTTTTTGAAATGGTGACAACTGTGACTGGAACTGTGAATTTGAAGCTGGAGTAAATGATAAATAAATGGTGATGCCTTTGTACTAATCTGGATATGGTGTAGCATCGAAGTATCCTGGTCCTATGGGCCAGGGCCAATGCAAGAATCAAATGATGATAAATAATGAGCCAATATTCCAGACTGGCAGGGATATGCCAGACAGCCAAGGTTTAGAAGTATGGTTTCAGGCTTCCTTTATTATTATAACCTCTTGAACAGACTAAGCCATTTGAAATGACAGTAAATGCTTCTCCCTGGATAAGTTTATGACCTAGTTTTTTACCAAGAGTGCTTATGGGATTGTTCTAGGCAGGGAAGAATAAAGCAGGTTGGACATCATTGGCTTGAAGTTCTGTGACAATCAGGGGCTTGGGGCTAATTAAACTCTGAGACATTAAGAGGAAGCTGGTTTATGGTGTGATTTTTTTTTCCCAAAGATTTTAAGAGGCTAATTCTCCTCGGAAGTCTATCTGCAAAGGGGTGCTTTCCAGGCTGTGGCTTCTGCCTTCTTCAGAGGCCTATTTTCACTGTGGGATTGAGAACCTGTGCCAAGTTTTCAGATGACCTTATGGTTCATGGGACCACAGGAAGAAAAAAAAATGACCCTGCAGGGCCCAGGAGGAGTGTGGGAGGGGTGGGAGGGCTAAACTATTAGGGCAGGGCTTCTAAACTGCTCTGCAGACTTTCTGGTCCTAGATCATCCTGCTTCAACCCACCCAGCTGCTCTGGCTTCATGCCAGAGCTTCAGAAGAGTCCTAGAAGTTAGGTAACAGAAAGGAATGGGAATGTTGCTAAGAGTGTTTCTCCTGTTCCTTCTCTCCCTTATAAAGTTGGCATTTGACTTCTTGTTTCACTAGAATTTTTTTTTCTGTGAGCTCCTGGTTCCATTTCCATTCTTTTTTACATTTGGCTAATTCCAAACTTGAGTCCTTGTTCCACTGAAAGAGTGACTTTATTTCTCCGGCTGTGATTTTACCCTGGAGGCCTATGAGAAATGAAATTAAAATTCATCTAAAGTTCAATGATGGTGGTAAGCATGATTAATATGGAGGCTGCAGGCTTGCTTCTATTTTCTTTCTGACCACAACTTTCTTAACTTTTTTCTAGCTTTTTTTTTTTCATTTACAATGGAAGAATTTAATAAAGAACTGTTTAAGCAAGTCTTAGGAAGGAAAAATTACAGTATTTAAAGAATGGTTTGAAGACACTATACAGTCTCTGATGCTTGTAACAATGAAGACTAAGAAAGATTAAAAAGCAAAATTAGTTGCAGTTGCATAAATTTGTATGAGAATTCTTCAAAAATGTCATGACATCCATTTCTACAAATTTACTTTAAGACATCATGACTTTGAATAGTGAATGAAATGGAAATTTGCACTTTGATGTTGGATTTATTCAAAGACTTTAATGAATAATAAGGTTTAAATCACAGCCTTTTCTTTCCTTCTTTCTTGTTTTCCCCTTGTATAATTCAGGTAAATATTAGTGTTACACAATGTTGTTTTCAAAAAAGAAAAAAATTTATCCTTATTATAAGACTCTCTATAGAATCTCCCCATTCAATGTAATTGAAAAGATCTTTAGGAGTTTTAGAAATTTTGTGCCTAAATAATAAAATTCAACAGTGCTTATCAGTTAATATTAGAGATTCAAGGTTCAAATCCTGGTTCAGCCACTTGTTTTCAATCCTCAATTACCTCAACCTGAAAAAAATGAGGGCTTCTACCAATTCCAAATCTCTGATTCAGAAGACTTAATTTTAGGCCTTTGCTCTACCATTTTCGAGAAATAATTTTTAGCCTCTCTGAGTATCCAGAGGTACTTAATTTATACTTTGATTCTTTGTAAGATATTAAAGAATTTTTTTATCTCTATCCTACTTAACTCAACTTATTTTCCTCTCAATATTATTTGTTTTAGTTCCTGGGTTGTGCCTTGTTTTTTTTTTTTTCCCATTTTAAACCTTGGTTCTATTTTCTTTCCCTTGGCTCTTGTTTCCTCTTTTTTTTTTTTTTTGGTTCATTCCCTCTCTACCACTGATGAGATGATCTTTGAATTACTTTACTGAGGATGACTCATAAGCAGGGAGCAACATGTCACCATTAAAGTTAATAGTGCTTCAGAGGGACCACATTTGTGGTAATAAAATTTGCAACTAGGCATGAGCAATTTCAATTTGCAATACAGTATTTTAATTGTTCAGAAATGTCTATAAAAATATGTATGGCAAATTAAAATATCTTATGAACTGCTGTAATTTTTCTCACCAAAAATGATGCTCCCCAGAAAGTACTCTTCTTCGAGGGTAATATTTACTGGCTCAGACATCTGCCATTCAACTGGTTTTGACACATAGCACAGAGTCACATGCCCCTGAAACTTTGTTTTCCCTATTTTTGAATGATAGAACATTTGGTCTAAATATTTCAGCCACTCAATAAGTTGAATTGGGTAAATTTTTTAGCTCTTGATGGATGTCAGCCCAGGGCAGTTTATCCCCAGAAATTTGAAGGAGGAACTTCTATGACCTTCCCCTTTTAATTGCTAACTGAAGAAAATGAAAACAATTTGCATTATATAGATCACCTGATTGAGAAATGAGAGCATTAGAGTAGAACTTTCTACATTTTTTTACATTCTAAAGATGGGAAAAGAAAAAAAGCCTCTTAAAAATAACAAAATGCTAGACATCTACCTTTGTTCCCACCAACCCATGTCTTCAATACCCAATTTCTCCCTCATCTCTTTTGATATCTTTTTTAGCCCCCATTTGTTTCCCTCCTTGCTAGTGGGCAAATACCAGCTATTTCTGTTATCATTCACTTCTAGTCTTCTTCTTGCTGAACAGATCTTAGACTTTGTGAAACCTAAGTAGATGGAGAATCACATTTTATCAGTATCTGTAAGTCAAGAGCATATGTCATATTGCCCTTATTGTATTCTGCATTTCAGGGAACCTAATTAATAATATTCTGAAAAACCCCTATACTTTTTAGATAAGACTTATGCAGCCAGTGAGGGTATAATCACAGAACTGTAGCTAGCAGTTTTGTAACTTTGGGCAAACAGCACAGAATGGATTTTCAAATCAATTTTGTAATTGTACTTATTGTATAAAACAATTCATGTTATTTATGCAGGATTTATTTAAGGTAAATCCAGTTGAGCAAAAAAGAGACATCCCAGGACACTGATCCACTGTGGTATTGAGGGAAAACCAAAAGCTGTGAGCAGGAAAGAGTCAAGACAGAGAAAAACTCACCTTAAGTGCTTGGTACGGAGATGGTAGGGAGGGACGGGGAAGCTCACCATCTGGTAGCTTATTTAACAATTCTGTCTTGCTACCAACTTCATTCAATTAACTAAACATTTATTAAATGCCTATTATGTTCCAGATGTTGGTCAAAGAGCTAGAATGCAGGCAGAGAGAGAGAGAGAGGAGAGAGAGAGAGAGTCAGTCAGAGTCTTTGCCCTCAAGGAGCTTACAATCTAATAGCAGAAAAATATCACAAAAAAAAGGAAATTGAAAAGGGGTTGGGGGAAGTGAAAGCCATACAGTGTCATGTAAATGCCAAGTATAATTTCTGGAAGAAAATAAGAGCTACCAGGAAAGTTGTGAGCCCTTTATAAAGGAAAGATTTGGAAGTGCTCCACCTTCTAGGCCTCCACTTAGAGGGGAGAGGCAACTGAGGTTGAATTGAGAAGGTATAATCAAAATCTGAATTATTCTTCATTGTGATGAAATTTCAGTTAATCACTTTCTCATAAGGAGGAAAGAACATGCTTTTATGATGCTGAAAGACTAAAAACATTGCTCAAATGGAGCAAATAAATATTGAACAATCTTTTAAAATCAATTTTGATTTCCTATGCCTTCCAAATTTTAGCCACCTGATTTTAGTTATGGCTCTTTTTTGCCATTGGAAATATTGGATGTGTAAGAAATAGTTAATTTGAAAGGCCTTAGCAGCACTTTGAGGTCATGTGGAGGAGGCTGCCACAAGAAATAGGGGATTTCCCATTTCTGCAGGATTTCCCATGGAGGTTTAAGGAATAATAGTGGCATATATTCTATAAAGAATTCTTGCTTAGATTTGAATTAGGTCTCAAATATGCTGAGGTCCTTTCCAACTCTAAGGATTATATCTAAAATAATTAGTGGTTTTTAGAAATGGACATTGAAGTTCTCCTTTACAAAATTCTGTTGAGGATTTTATTAAACAATTCAACAAGTTTATTAAATGATTACTATTTTAATGCATTATTATAGCAACTAGGGGAAATATAAAATGTAGATAAAACAGGAATTTATATAATTTGGTAGGGGTTGGTTGGTTATTGTCCTTCCTTTGTGAAGAGGACCAAAATGACATTACTATGTTGGATTCAAGGTACATCCTGTCTATCTGTGGCTGATCAAAAGGCTCTACCACAGATTGGGCACAAATGGTTCAGATGAATATTTGGAGTGGAGATGTCTCTAAATTTGTACATTTCTTTTGAATTACTATAATTCTGTTTCACTCCTAGAGCCATAGTACCTTATTTGATGTGGACACATCGTGTCCTTTGCCATTGTCTCTCAAATCACAAATCATTTCCAAACTTAGAGAAACCTTGAGAATGTCCTTGTATCAATTTTTCTGATCTACATGTGAGTGCTTGCTTTGTATGAGTTCTCCATAAAATAGAGTTTTAGGTAAGTGTATATTTGGCATTTGAACATCTAAATTGTATACTCTATAGATGACTTTGAATATTTGGCAGTTTAACTTGTGTGTCCATTACCTTTGCTTGCCAGGTGATCATCATAAAAAGAGATAGTCTGCCCCCTACAAAAATTCTGACACCATTTTCTATGTGAAGACATCATATACCAATGTTTTGGCTCAAACATAGGTACTAATAAACCTATTTGATTAACTTGTTATCATAGTATCTGATGGTTCTTAAATGCTATATGAAAATTCTTCTTGACATACCTGATCTCTGGTTTTGGATCTTCCACCCTGATCTAAACAGAGCTAGTAGAGGCATTGGCATAATTTCAGTAACATCCTGTGGATGGAAGTTTAAATAAAATTTATAAGGGATTAAGGAGAGCATAGGTGGGGAAGAAGTAAAAATATGCAGAGTAGACATATTAGAGAACATTGCCTATGAAGAGAAGGTAAGAGATAGTTGGGAGGAATGGTCAAGAAAGGTCTTTCTAGGACTGGGAAGTCCTGAGCAGAAAGGAAAAAGCCTGAGATTAGGGAGAAATCAGAGGAAATTTGTGTAAGATGATTTTTGGAGGAAAGTCCTGGAAGAGGCAAGAAGTAGATTCTATTTGAAGAAGGATTTACCTTAGCAAAGTGTAGGTATATCTTTTTCTCTGGAAGACAGTGGTAAGGAAAGTGATGATGATGATGATGATGCTAAAAAGTTTTGAAGGTTATAAGAAGGGAGATGAGAATGCTCCTATTATTGGTTCTGAATTCAGAAAAAAATAAGTGAAGCCTTCTGTTACTCCTGACTAGGATAGATGAGAGGGGTGCTTTGAACAGACCTTAAAAAACTGAGGCCAAAAAAATGGTCTCTTTAAGGAATAAGGTGAGGAGTCAAAAAGAGTAGAGTATGGGAACTTTCTGGTAGTGGTGGGAGCCCAGCTAAATTTAATAGATGAAATCCAACTCCATTTAATGACTTTCTCCACTGAAGGTCAGTGCCCAGCAGCAGGAATGGTTATAACATAAACCCAAATACAGTGTAGGTTATTGTTGGTGACATCTTAAATCTGAAGTGGGAATGTGTAATGAGATAGAGGCATTTCCAGGCATGCTGACTTATTTCATTCCATTTCGATCTGTCATCACTTGACATGATGAGAAGGCACAATCAACAAAAAGTTGACTAAAGGGGAGAAATGAAACTCTTTAGATAGGTTTGGATTTATTTATGTATTGGGACATCAAAGAATCACATAGATGAGAAAAATGTCTTTTAATAAAGTGTATGATATGAATATTTTCTTCCTAAAGAGATGAATTTAATACTAGTTCCTGGCAGAGGCAAGTTATCTTGGCAGTAGTGGAACAAAAATGGAAGTCAGAAAGTGTCTTCTAAATATTAGTCTCGGGGAAAAGCCAGACCTTCCCTGATCCTATATCCTATTAAAAAAAAATCTGTTGTGGTATGTATGGAGTTGTCCTTGGTGCCTTAGGAGAATTATGAATATTTTTGCTAGCATTTATTCTGTGATTAGATTATCTGCTGATTTTGGGGGAGATTCAGAGTTCAGGTATAATGACTTGACCATGGTGTAGTGAAAAGAACATGGGATTGAGGGCAGGGAGCCTTGGAAATTTAGTCATGGTTTTAACAATGAACTATCTAGCTGTGCAACAATGGGCAAGGCATGTAATCTTGGCCTTGTTTTTTTGGCTTTGTTTTTTTTAATTTTTTTTCATCTATCAAAGACACATGCCAAATGAGATAGGATCATAGAATCTTAGACCTTCATATCACACACTCCTAGATTTAGAATTGAAAGAAAACTAGAACTATTAAGCAACATGACCGAACTCAAGTCAACAACTACCTTCCATTTATCAGATAGAGTGCTAAGCATTGGGTCAGACAAGTGGCATAGCTAGGATCACCACACTACATTATACTACTTGAAGGAAGCTTAAGAGTACAATTGTCAATGTTAAGAACCTAGTCTTAATGTAAGAAAACAGTAAGTGAGAAAGCAATAGGGAACAAATTGTTGACCCTCCTCAGAATATGCTTTGTACTAATAGGTTAATTTATTTTACTAAATGCTCAATTGAACAAAGTGCCCCCAACTGAATTTGCAGGAATAATACTTCTCCATTTTAGTAATTAATCTGAGAAGGAGAGGGGATTATGCAGGTAAGTTAACTGCCTAGGATATTGAATACTCAGAATCTTGCTATCCAACATTAATGATTTAGACAAAGAGTTATATAGTAAAAATTCATGTTTCTCTCCCCTTGACTATGTAACTTTATGACCATAAAAACTCAAAGATTTCTGAAAATTATTTTTAAAAAAATCACCCTGGCATGCAAACATGAATGTTTGCCAAATAGTTTCTTTCCCTTGTTTTTCAGGACTGAATGGTGGGATTCCACCTCCCCCCACCCTTTAGCTGTTTCTTTCTGACTCCCCCAGTTTTACATTTAATTAAGAACACAAGAATCTTGCTCATTTTGAAATAGATCTATATGCTAGGGCAATCTGGAGAACAAAGATAGTTCTGTCTCTGAGTTTCCAAGGCTGAAGAGCAGCCTTGTAGCAATGAACATCAGGTTTGAACAGACTATTGGTCTCTACTTAGTTACTAAGGGAAGTCACTGTTTATAAACTCATGAAATAGAGCTAGATTTTTCATGCCAAGTTTGTCTTGATGTTCCCTCACTCCCCACTGCCCACTCCTATTCCTATTTAACATTTTAACTCAATAGCTATAAAATAAGACTGAGAGAATTTGGGGGGGGGAAGAATTCCTTAAGACACACCCCAAGTCTCTCCACCCCCCTAAGCCCCCATCTGCAATTAATTGAAAGCTGCCACTGTTCTATTCAGGAAGGAAATAGAATGACACTGTTTATGTCCAGGCCATTATGTGAAGCTATTCTATACCCAAGGGCCCTTTTCTCCTTGATAAGACCATCCTTTATTGCCTCTCAGAACTGGGATAGATCAGCTTTAAGTCTAAAAATAGTTTACATCCACAAGATGAATTAACACAAGGTGAAAAAGGTATTTGCAACAATAATCAGTGGAAAGAGTTTTCTTTAACATCTTGGTTAATTTTTATTAAAACACACAATAGAAAACTAAGGGGCAGGGAATCTCAGAACTTGGATTTTTATTGAGATTTTTATTTAGAGTAAGTTAAGGAAACTGATCATCAGGGTCTTATGTGATAGGATCTTCTGCATATTTAAACTCTTCAGATCAGCATTCCAAGTCATCCACCAACTTCATTTCCTTCTTTTCACTTTTCCATCTGCAACAACTTCCTCTTTCCTTGGTTCCTTAATGGGAAACACTCTACTCAACTGTTTGTTATCCCTTGTATATGATCTCCTTTTATTAATGAGTGTTCCCACTCTTTATTATTAAAGTGTTCCAATTCTTTATTACTAAGTGCTCTTCACCATCATCAAAATTCAGATGTAAACATCCCCATTTAAGAAGTCTTCCATAATTGATACTCCCTAATGTTAGACACTGGCAATTTCATAGCTCTTCCCTCTGAGGTTTTACCTGCTGTTGTCTTGTGGGAAATATGGTTGTATTTTGCAGATTTTAAAGTACCATGTAAATGTGAACTCCAAGTAGCTGGGTGGCACAGTGGATAGAATACTGACCTTAGAGTCAGGAGGAGAGGAATTAGAATCTGACTCAGATACTTGACACTTACTAGCTGTGTGATCTTGGGCAAGTCACTTAACTCTGCCTCACATCCAAGGCCATCTGCACTCGTCCTGATTCATATCTAGCTGCTAGACTCAGATGGCTCTGGAGAAGAAAGTGAAGCTGGTGACTTAGCATAACCCCTTCACTCAAATCTAATTCACCATGGTCTTCTTCCAGAATAAAGGACAAATGTCATCATTATTATTAGCAGTAGTAGTAGTAGTAGTAGTAGTATTACTGTTATTTTTTTTCCTTGTTTTTGGGGGGTGGAAGGGGTTCAGATGAAAAGTCCCAGGGGAAGTCACTATCTTATCATTATGTTTTATATTTTTTAACATTCTGTAGATTATTACACAAATAATTAATAATAAATGTTTCTTTATAGTTGAGTAAAAGTCCTGGATTATAAACTTATCTTTGGGCTCACTGAAAGAATCCTTGGAACAACTCCAGATGTAGACAGGAAGGCAGGGTGATATGGATTTCATTCTATTTTCACATAATTTTGACTTCTACTAGGTCTCTATATTTTGAAAGTTTTTCATTACACTTATCTTGGAAATGATGAATCTTTGGTATGTTAGCATCTTTTGAAGTTGTTATTTCTATTTCTATTTGTGTTTTTCGTGTTTCAGTGCTACAACTGATTGATTAATGTTCCAGTTCTAATACTTTAAAGTGTATTTTTATAACATGGAGATTTGTCATCTTCAGTTCATGAAAACTAGTGAACTTGTAATGTATAGTTATAGTTATATCAGATTACTTCTTGCTAGATATTCTGTGTTGTCAATTTTTGCAACCTGATATGATGTGTTCTGTTATTTATTGCATGTTTATCTGCATTTATTATAATAATAATTGTAATAAAAACTTTCATGGGCTAACTTTGTGCATGTGTTTAGGAGATAGTGAGTAGGACTTATATAGTGAATTCACCATAAGAAAATCAGTTGTTTGTCCTTCATTCTTTGTTCTTTTTTTTTTGGCAAGGCAATGGGGTTAAGTGACTTGGCCAAGGTCACACAGCTAAATTTTTCATGTCTTAGTTTGTCCAGAATATGCATTACAAAGTAAGGAAAGAAAGCTGTTAATCTCCACACCTTTCCTAAACCCCATGCATTATGACTGCCTTTGAGGAAGACTGTGAGAGAAGAATTAGAACCTGATTCCCATCTATCCCCAGACAACATATACGTGATATGTAAATGGTGATCAATGTATTAATCAGATATGAATTATGATGAAAGGCCAAATTGCCTTGCAAAAAAATAGAAAAACTGGTGAATATGGCATTTCAGCGTGGAGTGGAATGTGGAATTCCTTTTCTTTGATCAGGACATATTAGAGTTAGTAACTCTTAACTAATGGACTAACATGTTAGGGTCAGTTGATGTTGGTGGCAAGACTGTCTTTCTGCAATGTTTATAGGATCAGATATGCTTGAAATTAGGTTTGTTTCAGGATGACTCCCTCCTGGTCATACTTCTTTCTCTGATATCAATCATTAAGAAATTAGACTTCTTGAAATATCAGCATTTGATGCTGGCCCCCGGTTGAATCAAAGTACATAGCCTGTAGAGGATGGATGCTTGAATATATTTTCCTCCTGAAAGAAATGCTGAGCTCTGAAGATAGATAAACACTCATAGAGTAAAACAATCTTTCACCTAATGAGAACTGACAGATGCTTTTGATTTTTTTAAATATTGTGGTTAAGGACATTTGCCATAAAGTATATAAAGGGAGTTGTGGCACTGGTATTTCTATTCTTTGTGTCTAACTCTTTTTGCTAACTATTAAGCAATAAGGTCTGTGCAGCCTATAGCCAGTTCAAACTCAACTGTAACAAAATTGGAGATTTTGATTTGGAGGGTGATACTAGGATTTCATTTTCGTAGTATCCTCTTCACTCTACATCAGAAGCAATTTAATTCTCTGGGAGAATGGATAGAATGATGGAGCAAATCCACAGTTCAGGGCAAGAAATGAATGTTACTAGGTCAATCAAGCAACATTTTTAAGTACCTTCTATGTTCCAGGGATTGTGTTAAGCCCTTATAAAGAGAAAAATTAAAGCAACCTCTACTCTCGAGGAACTTCCATTCTAATAGAGGAAACAATATAATGCATATCTACATATGTATAGTCAGAATAAATATATGCAGAATTAATAGTCATTAAAAACTAGATAGGGAGGGATGGGGAGTGCATTAAAAGTTTGGGAGGAAATGGAAAAGGCTTTATGTAAAAGTGAGTCTTTAAAAAATGAGGGATCTAGTGAGTCACAAATGAGGAGGGAATAAATACATTCATGGCATGGAGGATGGCTAAGTTCCAAGATTTATTTGGGAATTAAAAATGGCCTGCCATAAGCAAGGAACAGAGATAAGGTGAATTTGACTGGACTATGGAGTACAGAAAGGAGAGTAATGTGCTAGAAAGATAGTCTAGGACCATGTTGTAAATTTATATTTTATTCTAGAGGCAATAGGGAAGCATTAGAGTTTATTGAGTAATAGAATATTGTAGTCAGATCTGCATTTGAGAAAAATAATTTAAGCAATGGTATTTGGAGACTGGATTGAAATAGGGAGAGATTTAAGGCAGGGAGGTCAATTATGAGGTCATTGCAGTGGCTCAGTCAGTAAGGCTTTCAACTGAGGTGCTGGCTATATGAGTAGAGAAAAGAAGTCAGGTGCAAGAGATTTTGTGTAGATAGAATTGGCAAGATAAAGCAACACATATATGTTGGGTAAGAGAGGTATTGAGGATTATACTAAGGTTACAAACCAGAGAAATTGAAAGAGAGGGATGTCCTTAATAGAAATTTGATAGACAGGTGGGTTTTGGGGAAAAGATAAGTAGATGTGGTTTAGATATATTGAATTTGAGATGTCACTGGAATATCTAATTTGAAATGTCCAACTCAGTACTCCAGAACTGGAGCTCAGGAGAGAGAGATAGGCACTGACTCTGTGGACCTGAGTCATTAGCATTTAGATGATAATTAAACACACAAAGAAATAGAGTGTAGAGAGACTGATCGTTGAGGAAATCTAAAATTAGAAGAAATGATATGGGGCAGCTATGTGGTGTAGTGGAAAGAGCACTGATCCTGTAGTCAGGAGGACCTGAGTTCAAATCCAACCCCAGAAACTTAGCTGCATGATCTTGGGCAAGTCACTTAACCCCATTGCCTTGCCAGAAAAAAAAGGACAAATAACTGGCTTTTTATGGTATATTCACTATATGAATCCTATTCACTATCCCCTAAACACATGGACAAAGTTATAAAGTATAAAATATTTAATTTTTACTATAATTATTATTATAATAAATACAGATTATAATGCAAGAAACAACAGAACACATCAAAAAAAGAAGAATTAGGCAGGTAGGAGGACAACCAGGAGGAGAGAGTTATGAAAAGTCAGGGAGAAAAAGATATCTAGGAAGAGGGAGTGGTCATCAGGATCAAATGCAGCAGGGATTTCAAAGCATTGAAAGCAGAGATGACCTTCAGATTTGGTAGAAAGGAACATCATTGATAAATGGAGAGAGGAATTTCACTTGAGTGAAGAGGCTGAAAGATTGCAAAGGCTTTACGTGTGAGGAGAAAAGAAGTAGTAATAATGCTGATAATAAGACAAAAAATATTTGATGATACCTTGAGGGGATGATAGTGCCTAATGAAGGTGTTTTGTTTGTTTGTTTTAGCATTTTTAAGGATGGCAAGACTTGGACACATTTGAAAGCAGTATGAAGGAAATCATAGCTAGGGAAGTTGGAAGATTAGAGAAAGAGGGGATTAAGGCCGCATATAGATGAATTGGTTTTGGCCAGATGCAATGTCACCTAGAATGGGAGATAATGTCAAAATTTTTTGAGTTCAAGAGAAGAGGACAAGAAACTCGCAGCAAGTGACCTCATTTTTTCCAATAAAGTATGAATTGAGGGGGTTAGGGGAAGGGGAGTGTGTGTGGCTTGTAAAGAGAAGGTTTGCAATAACTCTGGTGAGGATTGGGAGAGGGAATCAGGGGAAATACTATATTTTTATTCATAGTATCTTGAAGTAGACAAATATTGAAGAGGGTAGAAATTGGAATTAGCTTGGACTGGCTAAGGTAAAATCTATGTAAATAGAGGTTTCTATTAGAATTCATTGTAAAATTGAGGTCATTTTGTCACATAGTAACAAAGTGATCTCCCCCTTGCATTTTTCACCCTTCTTTTTTTCTCCTCCCTTTCCTTCTCCCTTTCTCTTTTTCTATATTTATTTTTTCCTTCTCCCCATCTCTTAAAAAAAAAATTAAAACTAAAACTATTTGTAGGAACCTATGAAGGAAGATGGCAAGTCAAACTGATCCCATTTTTTGCCAGTGAACTTTGCTATCGGACAGTAGAATATGTGCACAGAATCACACTTTTGGTTTTGATATTAATGTGACACCTTCAGATAGATTTACTTTGCCCAGGTTCTCATCGAAGCTCAGCATTGGAGAAACTCTTAGAGTGTTTAGACATATTATTGTCCCAACAATTTTGAATCATCTTCTGAATTAAATATAAGTTCACATGAACAGAATACTGTTCATATAACAAGTCAAATAAATTGTTGTTGAAAGAATAGGTTTGCTTTCTAGTGGCAAGTACCATATAAAGTTTGATTGAAAGGGTTGGGCAAAGAAAGGGATCAGCAACTGCTGAGCTCAGAATAGAAAATGAATGAAGGGAAATGGTTTATAGTGAAATGCCCTGCAAATGAAAGAATGCCACTCCTAGATTTCACCAAAAAAAAGTTAATACTTGTTTGTTTTTAATAATTTAAAATAAAGATGCCTTCTGTATACCTCTGGGCATTTCTCACAAACAATAGGCCCCCAGGCACACTGCTTGAATCATAATCTGATATTTTTTCCTAGAGGATTACACCTATCCTGGGAGCTGCCATTATGAAAATAAGCAGTTCTCTGCCACATAATCATTATATCCTAAGTTAGTCTGATAGACTAATGTGTATCTTCATAAACCATGCAAGTGAAAAAGGGTCATAAATAGGTAGAAGGATGTAATATGGAAAAGTGTAGTTGCCTTTCCCTGAAATTTAAATGGAGTAAATAAATACCATACCCAGAGGGTAAAATTGATACTTAGTCGTGGTCATTAAATCTCTTCATTTTCTTGAAGTACCTTAGTAGACATGTGAAGAATCATCTGTAGGTATAAATGAGGAATCCCTTTCTTGGTCTTAATCTTTGTGCTCTAGCCTTTCTATCTGAAAACAAAACAAAACAAAAATAAAGCTAAAATTCATTCCTAGCTACTACTGTACTGTAAAGTTCTCTAAGAGCCTTGTGGCTGTTATATGTCTTTTTATAAAAGCCCTTGTGATTGTGATAATTCAGGGATGGTGAAAGAAGGATGTCTTATATGTAAATATTAATACCCACACTAAGGATTAGGCTCTATGAAAGCAAAATGCACTTCTTGTTCTTTTTAAATGAGCCTGTCTAGGTTTAGTTTTATAAGTCACATTTCAATAATGTGATTCTCTTCACCTCCCTGCATCTGTGGGATCATTTTTTTTCTTTTGAGTAGCCTTTTCTGGCTAAAATTGTTGGTCAGGATGTTGTTGCTGTGGTTCAAGAGAAATACCAACAGCCAGATCTTTGAAGTATCATTACATCTAAGAGTTTAATGTTTATTTATGTTCATTTCTAACATGGATAACCCTGCATCATGGAGAACAGAGAGAGTTTGATAATGAGACCAAGGGGTTGTAGGGTGAGAAAAGGGTCTAGACAGTATTCAACCTGATAGGTGTAGCTGCTGTTGTCCTAGAAGAGAAGGAACCCCACAGGTCATGTGGTCCAACTTTCTACATGAGCTTTTGGTGCTCTTTTAATCAGATGATTATTTAACTTCTGTTGTGTATCTCCAGTGACAGAAGGCTCTTGTGACAGTAGGATTACCATTTTAAGAGCTGACTATTTCTATTGTTGAAATTTTTAATTAGTAGTAAGTCATTTCTAAGTTTGGGGTTTCTGACCTTATGTGGATTTTGGTGACCTTTTCCTTTTTTTCTTGACCCAGTCATTTTCATGGTTGTTTGCTTCCCAAAGCAGTATCTCTCTCTTACTCTCTTGGTCTTTCATTCTCTGTCTCTCTATCTTTGTCTCTGTCTCTCTTCCTCCCTCCCTCCTTTCCTCTCTATTTCTGTCTCTCTGTGTCTCTATCTCTGTCTGTTTGTCTTTCTGGCTTCCTCTCTTCCCCACATATATTACTTCTTGTTGGATAATACCAAAAGGATAGGAGAAAACCCTTGGATAGCATGTAGACCTGGAAAAATACTATTCATGTGGTGTTGCAAGGTGAGCGCTTCTCTGAATGGGCTGATAGTTCCTGTTTTTCTCTATTTCCATGAAGTTGGCATGTTGATAGTTCTGTGTAGTTGTTCTATTCCCCCTCTAGCCTGTGTATCTTTGGAAATATAGTAAGCTTTTGAGATTCAGAGGTAGGCATCATATAATCATCCCTGGCTCTGGAGCTGAATTTTCAAAGTTCTTCTGGAAGCTGTGGCAGCATCTAATTGTCCTTTCAGATCACAGACCTGATTTACTCAGTTAACACAATTCATATCACCTCAGTAGGACATTCCTATGAGAGCAAGGAAAAGTCAGTCAGTTGAGGGAACACCCAATAATAGGTCTAACCAATAAGGTTCAGGCTAGAGTTGGGGTGGGGGAGAGAATGCCAAGGTAGAATCCCCTTCTTGATTGAATTGTATATTTGAATGAGAAAAGTACCTCATTAATAGAATAAATAAAAGTGAATACATTAAATTTGAAAATAATGTAGGATAAAAATTCCACCTCTCTAGGACAGAAAGTAAAAAGAAACACACCTAACAGTACTTCCAGTACAACTGTCTCCTCTTTCCACACACACACACACACACACACACACACACACACACACACACACAGACACTCTTTTTTTAGGGCCTTCCATAGACATGAAATCAACCCAGACAGTTTTGTTTTGAAGTGATGCATTGCTAGCATAAGCTTTTGGATTATCTGTGGATGTCAGCAACCTCCTGCCTCAATTGGTTGAGTAATTGAGATCTGGCTTGCTCTTTGAGTTTTATAAACCATCTGGAAGTTGACCACCAATTGAGAATGAAGCATCTTGAACTTGCATTTCACAACCCTGAAAATAATTAAATTTAATGATGAATTGGGGGGGAGGGAGAGGATGGGAGTAGCAGTTTGAGGCAGAAAGAAGAAGCAGGCACTTAAAGTTCTTTCCAACATCATTGCTATCTTTCAGATTAATCTTTGGTAGGGTCAAGAAATAATTTTCATTGGCGTTCTGACTTGCCTGGTAAATTAGGCAGACATGTCTGTGCATAGTAAAGGTGTTAAAGTGAAGAGCGTTGGGTCACCTTGAGCTGTATTGTAATTAGAAACCAGAACAAACAAACAAACAAAAAACCTAATCTCTTTTCATCATTTGAAAACTTTTGGCTTACCAAAGGAAACAAAATCCTTAAAGAAGACCAAAACCATCTGCAAAAAGGGTTGATTGGATACATGGCCTCTGAAGTGCCTTCAGATTCTGTGATCTATGGCGGGTCAGATAAAAGTATCTGATGAACAAATATCATAGCAACACTTTCTAAAAGAACAAATGCTCTTAATAATATCCTTGTGATTTATTTGTGAGTAGTTATACGCTGTATATGAACTTCAAATTAGAAGCATTGGTGTACCTCTGTGGCGTATGGCCAGTAACATTGTAATCATTTCAAATGTCATTAGCTTTGGAGTATTGGCTACTCAGGCCTATAATGGATATTTTGAACTGAAACATAAAAGCACATATCATAATTAAAATATAGAACAGCATCTGAAAGTGCCTAAGGTTAGCGGTTGCTACATCTATATTATGAGTAAACAAAGTATTAGTCAAAATTACTTTCAGAGGCCTTAATTATATCTGTTTTAATTTAATCTGCTTTAATGATACTTTTTATATGAATTTACTCTACAGTTAATCTACTGATTGCAATTTCCGTTCATTGGAAAGTATGTAGTAGGGGTGGGATAATTGGAAACTTCCTTGTAAGAACTTAGTTTGGTGGTCTTGGGTAGCCATATGGTTCAGAATTCTTTATTATCTTCTATATTTCACATTTGAACATATAGTAGCTAGTGTAAATGAGAGAAGAAAAATTCTTAGGGGTTTTGTAACTACCTTTCAAAGGACAAAATTTTAAATCAATAATCTAAATTCAATATATTTTGATGACTGAATTTTGGAATTTGGTTTTGTGGGACATGTGATGGTAGGTAGAAGAAATCATAGAACATAGATATATAAAATATCCAAGTATGGTAAGAGATGTCAAGAGATAGTATATTTTAAAAAGGGGAACTAAACTGAGCAATTTTTGAAATGATATAGCTGGCAAAGGTATTATTATAATCTACTCTTAAAAGACAAATAAAAATAATGAGAATGACAATAAACTCAATAGAGAAACCTGAGGAAAAACTAGAAATGTACTTCTTAAGTACAGAGATAATATAATATTCAGATTAACTGACAAAAAAAATTGAGGTTTAGGAACTCCCTCAATGATATGCCCTCCAAATAATCCTCTTTTCTTTGCCTTGGGACCTCCAACAAATGGGAATCCACTACCTGATGAGATTGTCCATTCTACTTTTGGATGGTGGACTTTGTCAGGAATGTTTTACTTAATCAAGCACATATGAAGACATTTATTTTAAAAATAGGAAATTTATATATATGCATACAAATATTTGAAAATGTATACACATGTATAATATATTATATACTATATATACACATACACATATATGCATGTATAATGTCTTCCTTTCCAGTTGTACATTATGAAATAAAGGAAGATAAGCAGTGTTTAAGAATTCTGGAAACTGATGTGGTGCAGCAGATTTGGTGGAGAGGTCCTGGTAGCTCTTCCCCTTCCACAACCTCCATGACATTTATTGGAGGAGTAGAGCCTTACAGATTCTATCCTTTCTCCAAAATTGTTGGAAACTTTCTAGCCCTGATTCCTGGTAGCTATGTCTTTATTTTTCATTCTACTCTAGAGTGTCAGTAGCAGCGAATAGGTAGGTATAATCTAAGTGAACACACACATGCACACTCACAGAGAGATCATGTCATAGAATCACAGAATTTCAGTGTTAGACAGGACCTTAGCAGCTGTCTGGTTTGTTCCATACCTAAAAGGAATGTCTTTCTATAAAACACCTGATAAGTGGCCTTTCAGTCTCTTATTGATTACCTCCAATGATAGGAACCTACTACTTTCTGAGACATTCATTGTTTTAGATAGCTCAGATAATAATAATAGATAACATTTTTATAGGTTTGAAAAGGTTTGCAAAGTACATCACAAATTCTATATCATTTTGTTCTCACAATAACTAAGGGAGGTAGTTACTATTATTCAGTAATATCTGACTTTCTGTGACTATTTTAGGATTTTCTTGGCAAAGACACTGGAATGCTTTACCATCTTCTCCATTTCATTTTATAACTGAAGAAACTGAGGCAAGGAGGTTAAATTCCCTAGGGTCACATAGCTAGAAAGTTTCTGAGGTTGGCTTTGAACTAAAGAAGATGAGTATTCCTGACTTCAGACCTGAATACTCTATCCACTGCACCACCTAACTGTTCAGGTACTATTATTATTATCCTTATTTTAAAGAAGGGGATATTGAGGCAGTCAGAGGGTCAGTAACTTACTTGCCCATGGTTATATAGCTAGTAAGTTTCTAAAGCTCAATTTGAACTCAAATGTTCCTAACCTCTAGTTGCTTACTTCTATTGCTTCATCTATCTGCCTCTGATCATGAAAGCCAAAAGCCACCATGGAGCCAAACAGAACAATCTCCCTCTTCCATATGGCAACTTTTCAAATGCTAAAAGAGTTATCTTGTTCTCCTTGATTCTAATCCAGGCTAAATATACGCAATTCCTTCAATAGTTTTCCCTGTGAAATTAAACTAAGGACCATTCTTATTGCCCTCATATGAATGCTTTCTAACTTTTTAGTTTTCTTTTAAATTATTTATCTATATACAAATATGAATATATTTATAGATCCAAGAGTCAAATTGATTTTTATTGCTTATCTATAAAGACCCATAGTGGGTATGAGCAGGTTTCAACACCTTACAGAGGCAGAATTATACAGAAATCATCTAACGAATATTATCAGAAAAAGATATAATTGGGGACCTTCTACTCCCAAATCTGGGTCAGTAACTTAGAGAACAAATTAGTATGCAGCCCATATACTACATTGGCATCCATGTAATGTCAATAAAACTTGAGAAAGTCTCTCAGAATATTGGGGGGAAACCAATATAACAGATTATAAGAGGATATGGACAAGAGTCAGATAGGAACCATAGGCATAGTTCATTTGCTAGATGCCTTATGGAGGGAATACACATAATGATGAAGCCACACATCCTTTGGAAAATTGGAGACTATTGAAAACTGATTTTCAAATTTTTTTTTGCATGCATTACCATGTTACCTACCTTTCATTATCATTATGGAAGTAGAAGAAAACATTATAGAAAGGATGGTCATTTCAATTTTTTTTTTGTTTTTTAAGCGATTATGATTAAAAAAGCCATTATCAAATTGCTAAGGAATTGGTGAAAGTATTTATTTAATTGCATTGGTCTTTGGTTAGCACGCTAAGTCTTTTGTTGAATTATAATTTGATTTCTTCTAAATTGGTAAAAGCTTCCAGTGTTTGTATCCCAGTGGTTTAGTCTGTTGAACTTTGGACTTTGTAGAAGACAAGACAATGTGATGGGTCCAGAATGAGGGGCAGCTCGAGGCACAGTGGATTGAGTGCTATGTCCAGAGTCAGGAAGTTCAAATCCAGTCTCAGATACTTGCTAGTCATGTAACCCTGGCACAGTCCTTTAACTTTTGTTTTCCTCAAGTGTAAAATGGTATCTATCACTCTAGGTTGTTGTGAGAATCAAATGAGATAATATTTATAAAAAGTGCTTAACATAGTGTTTGCACATATGGGTAATTTCACAAATGCTCATTCCTTAATAGTAAATAGGAACACAGAGTAAACTGGATTGAATCTGGAGAATTGCACAGCACATTTTAGCAATCCTAGGCAACTTTTTGTCACAAAAGTCAGTCTTAATTCTGATGTTCTCCTGATACTACATATCTGTGAATTATGGAATATTATGATTTCTGAAAAATAAAAATTGTGGATGAGCCAAAGGGCAAAGGAGAGAGTCCTCACAGTGAGGGTAAGAAGACTGCAGAGTATTATTAATAATGATGTGCTTAAGAAGTTTAGTAACGGATATTTATTATTCAGGAAATGTATGATTAGGAAAGAAGGAAGATTGGTCATAGAGCAGAGAAAGGGATGACAGCTAGACAGCCCAAATGCTGACTGGCACCAACACAATGTTAAAAGTTCTACAGGGGGGTGGCTAGGTGGCGTAGTGGATAAAGCACTGGTCCTGGAGTCAGGAGTACCTGCGTTCAAATCCGGTCTCAGACACTTAATAATTACCTAGCTGTGTGGCCTTGGGCAAGCCACTTAACCCCATTGCCTTGCAAAAACCTAAAAAAAAAGTTCTACAGGAAGGAAGACCTTAAATACATTGGTAAGCTACTCATTGGATGACTAATGAAAGTCATAGAGTCACAAGGCTTAAAGATGATTGTTCATTTGGATAGTTGAATGAAGTTCCTACATCATCAAGAAACAAGATTATTGAATTCTCTCTCTCTCTCTCTCTCTCTCTCTCTCTCTCTCTCTCTCTCTCTCTCTCTCTCTCTCTCACACACACACACACACACAAATGTATATATAGCACATGTATATAAACATATATGTTTATAATGTTGATTTAAGTCAATAGTTTATGTAATCAGTGTAATATAATGGGAAGAGCATTTGAGTGAGGTGAGCCAAGTTTTGAGCTTAGCTTTGCTGTATCTGTAACTCAGCAGTTGCTTGATCTTTGAGGCTTCTTTCTTGGGTCCAGTTTCCTCACCTGTAAAATTAGAATGATATTTGCCTGCCTCTTGGGCTTGTTCAAGTGGCACATGAGACAAAGTGCTTTGCAAACTTTAATGATCTCTGAAAATATGTGATCCTCAGTTCTATGAAATTCATGCCATTGCACAATAAAACAGAGTTCTCTAGCACTTTAAACTTCTTACCTGAGGATCTTTAGAAACCATATTAACTCTTAAAGGTACTTTTTGAGAAGAGGAACAGAGGCATGGGTTTCAGATTTTCTGTGAAATATCAGGACATCTTACAACTTGTGACTATGAATATTTACTTTGTTTAAATGTTTGTTTGCCATGACCTTGAAGTTACAGTTACTTATGAAGTCACATAAATATTAATGATAGTTTATCTTGTGGAATATAAGTTGAAAGCACTTCAAATATAAATATTTTAGCCATATGTTAGAAAATAGCCAGCACATTATAGCTATTAGGAGGGTGGAGGAAAATTGCTTGATTTATTGATGACATGTGGGAAATCAGGAGTCCTGGGTTCTGTTTTCATCTCCACCTTTGACAGCACTTCACCAAATGTTAATGCCTAATAAATGTTTAATAACAACAGCAATAATGATTTTAAAATAATACCTTTGGGTCAATTAACTTTTTCATTCTGCATCTTAGAGTGGTATTTTTTTAGCCTGATCCTCGCCTAGAACTTTCTTACTTAATGTTCAAGTTCCCCATCATTGGACTTTTTAAAAACTTTTTGATGGTATAGTGTTGGTTAAACCTCCTCATTAAATACTACATTAGTTCATTTTTCCATATCACAGCTATTTTTAAAGCCCACCTGAAAAAACATGCCAATGGAAATCTCTCAGTGTTTGTTAGTAAAATGTTTGTTATTAAGTAGATGGTGGGCAATCAGTGGCATAACTAGTGCAATTTCTTCATGGGGGAGCATGACATCTGGAGGGATGGAGATATGATGTAAGTTAGGGAAACCTTCCCTTTTCTGTGAACCTCAGACCAGCAATTTGGGGGACATCATAGCATCAATATTTATGTGTGTGTGTGTGTGAGAGAGAGAGAAAGAGACAGAGAGTGTGTATGTGTTTCTAGTATTTCCACTCTGAATGCAACTCCTTCTCCACAGAGATGGATATCCCTGGTCTCCAGTCATCATCTCATGGTGGTGTACCCTTGTAGGATATATCCTCCAGAGAACATTAAATTAGAGCATTCTGTAGACAGATAAACCTTGCAGATTGTCTAGTCCTACTTCTTTTTATAAGTAAGAAAACTCAAATAGTGGGGACTTATCTAAGGCCACACAGAAAGTAAGCAGCAAACTAGGAACTAAATTCTGGTCTTTTGACTTTAAATCTAGTGACAGTTCCTATTACCTGTCTTCTCATCTCATAGCCCTTTTTATCTTCCTCAAATTATCAACATCAGCAGCACATGTTGAAAAAAAAAGGATGGGGAAAGGGAAGGACCAGGTAAAACCTGGAAGCATCTTTTGCTGGGTTATCACTCCCTCCTCACAGGTTTCTCATAGGTATGCAGAGGGCATAGCCTGGCTGAACTGACTCAGGGGAGTAAATCCATCCCATTGTCTGTGAACTCCCTGGTCTGGCTATTTCACTACAGTGAAAGCAGAGCCAATTTAAAGTATTGTAGAGTACCTACCAGGAAAACAAACAAACAACAAAGAAAACATAGTAGTTCAATTAAATATGTATTTGATTTTGCTCATTCATTCTCATTTTTTGAGTTTTTGACTTCCATATTTGCCTGCAGAATTATTATTTTTTTTAGGTTTTTGCAAGGTAAACGGGGTTAAGTGGCTTGCCCAAGGCCATGCAGCTAGGTAATTATTAAGTGTCTGAGACTGGATTTGAACCCAGGTACTCCTGACTCCAGGGCTGGTGCTTTATCCATTGTGCCACCTAGCCGCCCCTGCAGAATTATTTTTATTGCAAAAGATTATCTCAGTCTAAATAGCATTTTTAATTGAATGAGGAACAACCCCTGGGAAAACCAAATATAATTAGCTTTATTTTTCCTTAGATTGCCCCCCCCCCCCCATTCTCTGGCTACTTTACTTGATCTTTGATTTTTAAGTGTGTGTTCATTTGGAATTACAGTGGGGGAAAAAAATCTCTTCATATTACATATTGCTAGAAGCCCTTTTCATTTGAATGTTAGGGCATTTTCACCTAAGTGAACTGCCCTTTCTCTTCCCCTAATTTTCCTTAAAGGAAAGAAGGATAAAAGCCAAGTGTTAATTTGACTACACTGAAGAATTTTTTTTGAAAACTCAGATGACAGAAAATGTTACTTTTTTTATTAAATATGTTTTTAGTTGAAATAATATTCCACAACATTATAAATTCAGGTTCAGACTAATTCCCAGAAGTATATCAGGCCAATATTTGTGACATCAAGTCTTGCTAATAGAGCACTGAGAAAATAGGGTATACAAAAGAATTAATTTGTATGAAATATGATGGAAATCAACTTTGCAGCAAGTTTATCTATTAATCTGTGTTTCATGATATCTAGCTTCATATCCTTAATTTAGTAAAAGGAGGTACAATAATTGTTTTCCCCTTTCCCCCCCAGTCATCCCTTCCTATTCTTTATCTTTCAAGAGGCTAGGAGAGGGAACAATACAGAGATAAAGACACCCATACATTGAAGGAAAGAGAGAGAGAGAGAGACAGAGACAGAGACAGAGACAGACAGAGAGAGAGAGAGTTAGTTACAGGATGGCATATAGTGGAATGACCACTGGATGAGAAGTAAATCAAAGGAAGCTGAGTTAGGTTAAATTCATCACTTAACCTTATTGTACTTCTTTGTCATTGTTCACAAATGATTTATATTATGGGTCCAGTCTACTTCACAGAGTTATCAGAAGGATCAAATGAGGCAACATATATTGAAACACCCTGAGATCTTCAAAGTGTGATATAAATATATGATATTATTATCCCAAGGTAGGTAGATAGACGAATAGAGAAAAAGTAGGAACCCCTGACCTAGTAGCACATTTAACAGATTTTTAAAACTTAATCCTTTATCCCAAAAGCATTTCTATCCTTCCCCCACCCAAATCTCCTTATCCTGAAGGGATTCATTCTCAAATGTATAATCTCACATCCTAAAACCTGTATTCAAACACTTTTGAATGCCTGTTGACAAACTGAAGTTTTTTTTATTTGCTCTATAGCCTATTGAAAATGATTATTTTTCTAATTAAAGTCATATTAAAGCAGATATAGCTCTGTATACATTTATAGGGGAAACTGATATATTAGGCCAGATTTTTTGATCAATATTTTATGGATCAAGGAAGTCACAAATGAGTAAATCAACCTAGAATATTATTCCTTTAAGACAATAAATAGTTAACTTTTGTTTTAAAATGCTTCCCCCCCCTAATTTTTTTTTAGTTGGGTAGCTTTAGAGCTTTAATAATTTACCTATTTGGACAGTACTTACTTCTTATATTTGAAATCTATTTGTCCCTTCATTTTTCTTTTTAAAATTTCCACATCTATTTGATTTATTTAGGAATCATTTATGAATATCATTTGGAGCAACTGCTCATTTCTAACCTGCATGATTACTTCATTGTACACATATATATGTATTTTTTATTATACCTATATATACTATAGTTCTCTAGTTAAAAATATAATCTACAAGTATGATTCAGTCTTTGCAAAATGCTTAAGCCTAGCCTCTGGATAACTTGCCAGCATCATTTAGAAATCTGTATTTCATTTATTTATTTTTTCAAGGATCACTTTCTGTCAGCTGATTTTTTAAAAAAATTCTTCAGTGTAGTCAAATTAACACTTGGCTTTTATCCTTCTTTCCTTTAAGGAAAATTAGAGAAAGGGCAGTTCATAATAACATCAAGACTGAATGCTTTTGTCAGAGTTCATATTCTGGACTTCTGTACTGGCCTTTTATTTTTTTTCCATTGAATTCAAGTTTTCTGTGAAGTTAGAGAGAGAGAGAGGGAGGGTGGGGGAGAGGCCAAGTGATAGTCAAAGGGGAAGAAAGTTCATGGTAGGACTCAGTGGCATTTGGAGCCAAGCAATAGAACTGTTGCGAGAGTTATTGCTGTTTGTGACTGTTTGGCCTGGCTACATGTCAGAGCTATTAACTTCAGAATAACAGAGCCTTTAAGAGAATGTACTCTTTTAGAAAACTCCTCATTAATTTAATTTATGGAAGGGGAAAGGAGTTGAGGAGCAAAGACCTAAAGCCTGGGGCTCCATCAGTTCCTGGAGTTACATTAAAAATAGCCAGGAATGCTGAGCTAAATGAAGAACTCCAATATCCTTGGATCTGCCCCGATGGTTCTCAGGGCCCTGTCCCGTTTGAGATGGAGTAGCCTGGCCTTTGGAACCCAGTTCCTAACATGGAACCAAGCCTGGACATCTAACTCTAGTTAAACTTTGGTTTGTTTTGACTCTCTTCCAGCTAAGTGGTTGAATAACTTTGTATATATAGTCTTTTGCTAACTAATAACTTTTCCCACAGTTAGTAAAAAGTAATTCTTCAGTGTTTATACTTACCTGAAAGTTTTTGGCTTTGCACCCTTAGCAAATGGCTAACTTTTATACATAGGTTTAAATACTGCCCAAATCATTGGATCACGAATTTAAAACTAGAAGAAAACTTTGAGATCAAATAGTCTAACTCACTACTTTAAAACTTAGGACACCATGGACTAGAAAGGTGAGGGGTAGCTTGTTCTAAAGTTTCTCGCTAGACCAGGCTACTTTTGTGGGAACTGGTCACCTAGAGACTCCTCCTTCCCCTCCCTCTTCTCCTCTCCTCCCCCTTTCCTCCCTTTCTCTCCCCTCTCCTCTCCTTTCCTCTCTTGTCCTCTCCTCCCTTCCTTCCCCTCCCCTCCCCTTCTCTCCTTTATGGAGGAGGGGTCATATCAAATTTAATTCCCCCCACACCCCCTTTGCCTATCAGTTTTGAAAAACCAAAGGCAACAAATCCCTATAGTTAAAAACAATGCATTAGAATTTGCTTCTGCCAGTCTTTACAATCAAAATGGCCTGCTTGCCACAGTTATTGATTATGTGATGAAATGTATTGATCATTAAGACCTACAACATTGAACTGTGGGGATTCTGCCTGCCTTTTCTCTCATTGTATACATACTCTTTGAGTTTTAAAATTATAATAATCTGAATCTGTAAAAGTAAGGTTTTGCTGCTCAGGTCTTGCTAACTATCCTTACCTAATATTCATCTTCTATCAGATCAATCCTGAAGAAGTATTTTCAAAGAAATATACAATTAAATTAAAACTATGATGTAGAAATAAAACATTAAACCAATTGTGAAGCTTTCTTTGTAGTTTTATTTAGTCCCTTGCCATATTTTCCCCAACATTTTATTTGCTTCCCTTTTTCCTGTTTTTTTAAAATTCTTTTATATATTTATAAACTCATTTATGTGCAAAGTATAAAAATAAGCTCTTTGAGTTTTTACTCTCTTCTTTTCCCTTTTAATATTCTTATTAGTGGCATTCTCATCCCCTCCTCCTTTTATTACTTCTTCATTTTTTCTTACTTTGCTTAATGATTTAGCATGAAATTGGGCAAATGCTTTCCAGAATTTGTCTTTAACTCAAAAAATACCTGCCTCCAGGCTTGAGGTTCAGAATTTCTGTTTTTTTCTTAAAAGAGAGATAAAGTTACATTTGTGATGTAAGTTTACTTAACTATGGTTTCTAATTCTGGTGAATTTTATTGGACATAGTTCAGAAAAGCACCAAGTCCTTGGTCTCTTGGGATTGACTTCATAAGGAGAGAGTCAATATATTTAAAACAGTGTCTTTGCTTTGCCAGCTCTGGCTAATGTTGTGTCAGCATTTCCATTATAATAATCCCAACATTCTACAGTATATAATGAGGCTGTTAAATTTCACTGTGGACTGGAGCTTGGCATGCAAGATTTCAGCCTACAGCAAACTTTTTTTCTTTATAAAAATCCTGTTTTTGCAATTTCTGTATAAATGCACCAATAAAGAAGCAAAGCTAGTGATTATTGTTATTACAGTGCCCAAACTGCTTAGTTTATTTTTTCCTGCAGGGACATTAGTCCATAATGTAAACAAATCACTCTGGGAGTTTGGGAACAGAATACTGTATGTGAGTGACACTTAATTTTGGAGGGTGTCTGTTTGAACATTTAAAAACATTATCTTGATTTTAGGAGAATTTTTGAGCTTTGTTTATTTAAATGTCCTATGGGAACCTAAAGTGCCTAGGACTTACAATAATAAACTAAATAGAAATATGCAAATGTTTGTGACTACAGGAGGTCTCTCTTCTCTCTGCTCAACTACACCAGTGGTTGAGGCACAAAAATTGTAATCAGGTTGACATGGTTCATGAAATTTTAATATGAAACATGGTACTTTGCACATAGTATGTGATATAGTAACTTATTTTCTCTTTCATATTTATGAAGATGATACTATAGCCCCACTGAAAATTAGGATATATTTTGAGGTGTTTTTCCAGCAATGGTGATTGACTTGGGTTGATTCATTCATATTTTCTTTTTTTTATGTCTCCTTTTCCCTTGCCACTGTGGAGAGGAAATACATTTTAATTCATGGTTTTAAATATATATATATATATATATGTGTATATATATATATATATGCGTGTATGAATTATGTGTGTGTGCCCACACATATAATCTGAAGTCTTGGATACTGAAATCCAGGATCCATGGATCTTTAGCACCATGAGTTCCAATCACCTAAGTTAATTATCTATAGGATAAATGGAATAAGGATCAAGGAAAACTGATAAGTGAGCTTCCTCTGACACTTTTTTTCCCTTTTTACAATGTTTCTCTGTATAAATTCCTTCAATTCTTGTCGATTAAAGGCTCTTTAAAGGTAGAAACCAGGGATATGTGGTGAGGAGGAGTCAGAGGGTTCCACTTTGCAATCAGAGGTGAGGCTCAGTTCTGCCTCCCTTGACTCCCCCTCATCACTGGTCTGACTTATGTCTCCCCCAGTATTTAGCACAAAGAATTTTACATAGCTAGGAAGTGTCTGAGGCTGAATTTGAACTTACATAGATGAGTCTCCTTGACTCTGGTTGTCCCCCATCATATTTATGCTCTCTCTATCTAACAGGTTACTCTTGCAACAGCTTCCTTATTGATCTTCTTGGTACCCATCTCTCCTTATTCTTTTTCAAAGTAAGTTTCCTTATATTGAGGGGGACATATGGTATATTGGGTAGATTGTTCGATTTGGGATTACAGAGAGAGAACTTATTAACTAGATGACCCTGGAAAATCTACTCAATTTCTCTAAACCTCAGTTTCCTCATAGATAAAAAAAGTTTTCCTTTCTTTATTATTGATATAGGTTGTTATGGTATTTGTGATAATGTTAAGTACTTTGCTAACCTTAAAGAAACGTTTAGAATTGATTGTTATTATGTCACTTCTCATTTAAAAGTTTTCAGTAGTTCTCTTTGACTATTGAATAAAATTAAAACATCCCATCCTAGAATTCAAGACCTATATGATTTGACTCCAGTTGACATTTTTAGTTTTATTTCACAGTGTTTTCCTAAACAGACTTCTACTTTTGGCTTTCTCCTCTCCATTGTATGTCATGTGCCCCCAATGACTAGGGTAAACTCCTTTCCCCATTCCTTTCCCCATTAACCTTTCTTTGTATCCACAGTGCTTAGCACAGCCTGGATAACTTACAGTTCTTTAAGGGCCAATTCTAATGAAGCCTTTTGGCATCCTATCAGATAAAAGTAATCCCCTACCACTTTACACTGTAACTCTTTTATGATATTCTCTGAAATACATTCAGTTAATGGCCTCTAAGTTCATCTTTACCTAATTTTACCCAAACTTAAGAATGATTTCCCTCTATTGTATCATACTGAATAAATAATTCAGTTTCTGCTTGAAGCTCTCCAGGTATGGAAAGGGATGCCAGGTATGCCTTATGGGGCAGTGCTTTCTTCCTTGGGACAACTAATTTTTAAGAAGCTTTTTGTGAGAGGAACCTAGGTCGGGCAGAGGTTACGGTACCAGCTTTGGAGTCAGGCAGACCTGAGTTCAAATATGGTCTTTGACACTTATTAGCTGTGTGACTCTGGGCAAGTCACTTAACCCTGATTGCTTCACAGAGAAATAAAGATGCCTTTTATGAGTTTTAGGTAAAATTGCTCTCTGAAATATCAAGCTCTTGGTTTTGTTATTTAGCATGGAGCAAAAGAATTCTTCCATTTTCAAAAGCATCAAAAACTTGAATACTGCTCTCATGTATCTACTGAGTCTTTTTTCCCCTCTAATTTAAACATTCAATTTCTCCATCTTTTCTTTATATGCCATGGTTTCCAGTACATTTCTCAGGGTCATTTTGTTTCTGTGTGCTTGTCTGTTTGGTCAATGCTTTTCCTAATATGTGATATCTAGCAAAGAATTTAAACTCCAGATATGGTCTATCCAAGGAAAAGCAAGGTGAAACATTAAATTGCTTGTTCTAGATGCTTGGAATCTGTTATTGCAGGTCAAAGAGTCAGCAATCTGAGTAGACAGATCTCCCTTCTGATTGAGTTGGCACTTGAACTAGAACATTATTGCCTTGTTGAGTTGGATGGGCTTGCTGCCCACAAAAGCTTCCACATCTTTTTCATATGAAATGTCTGGTTGCATTTCCCTGATCCTATAATTTATTCAGTGGATTTTTAAAAATTCAAGTATAAGACTTTATTTTGTCCCTATTAAATTTTATATTATTAGCTTTGGTCTTACTTGTGTGACCTCAGAAGATCTTTTGGGTTCCCAGTTCTGTCGTTCATTGTATTAACTGCATATTCTAGCTTCAAGGTATTTGCCCTTAGCTGAGAAAATGTTAACAAATTTGAACAGAAATGGTCCCTGGACAGAACCTTATAAAATTGTCCTGGATATCTAACTAAAAAATTAACATCAAAACATTGTCATACTTACAGTCTAATTTTTCAAATAGTATTGATTCACCTAATTAAAATATTGCCTAGTTAAAATCTTTCTATATAGTTTATGGGAGATTTTGTCAAATGCTTTGCTGAAATTTAGGTACATTATTAATGATGGTGATGATGAGAATGCAATTCCTTTGCAAATCTCCTAGTCTAATAATGCTATTGAAAAAGGAAATGTATTACTCTTGCTTGATTTGTTTTTGATGAATTCTTTTAGACAATTTCACAAACCATTCTTTCTAGAACTTTCTTAAGACATCAAAATAATTGACTTAATAGTTTGAAAAATCAACTTCCCCCCCCACACACTTTTTGGAAACGATAGCATATTTCCTTTTCCATTTCTTTGATACCTCTCCCATTTGATAGAATTTTTTTGATCACCCAGTAGCCACTCAAGCAGTCAGGGCCAAAAGTTCTTTCAGAATGCTGGAAGATAGTTCATCTGGAACTTGTTTTAAATTCATTCATTGTTGTTAGATATTTATTCACCATTCTCTTACTTACTTTAAGGTTTAGTTCCATATTGAACATTTTGTTCTATCTTCTCTGAAACAAGAATTATTCTCTTTGGTAGAAAAAGCAGAAACAAAAAAGGAGTTAAACATTTCTACCTTCTTTTGTCTGTTAACATTATCCTATAGTCCTATGCTATTGCTTATACCTCCTCTAGCTTCCAACAAATATTTTCTTAAGAAAATTCTTTTTTTTTGGTTTTCCTTAGTTATTTAGACAACTTAGCTTGTTATTAGCTTTCTATTTATCTTCATTTACTTGTGCTTCTCACTTTAAGAAATTAATTTTTCCAATGAACAAAAATTGATTTTCTCTTCCTCTTAGCCCTCTCCTCCAGTGAAAAATAAAAATAAAAACCTTGTGACAAATATGCTTGATTAAACAGAACAAATTCATATATTAGTCATGTTCAAAAGAGTAATATTTCCTTTGTCACCCCAAGTACATTACCACTCTATCAGTAGGTGGACAGCATGTTTCTTTATTGATCTTTTGGGATCATGGATAGTTACTGTGTTGGTCAGATTTTTATTAAGTTTTTCAGTTGTATGTTTTTTTAAGAGTTTCATTATTATGTAAATGATTATTTTTGTTCTGTCCACTTCACTGTGTCAGTTCATCCAAGGTTTCCCTGAAACTAGCTTTTTAATAATCTTTTATGACACAAATGCTATCTCAATAATATTCCCATATTATAATTTATTATCATTCCATGATTAATATACACTCTCTTAGTTTCTAGTTTTTGCTGCTACAAAAAGATCTCTTATAAATTTTTGTATACATGAGTGATTTCCTTCTTTCTTTGATATGTTTAAGAGTATAGGTTTCATCTACTATAGATATTCTTGAGACAAAGGGTGTGCACAGTTAGTGACTTTTGGGGCCCAAGTACATTCCAGAATTATTGCAGTAATTCACAGTTCCACCAATAGTGCATTAATATGTCTTTTTCACTTGCATCCCCTCTAATAATGGTCATTTTCTTTGTTTTTGCTTTTTGTTTTCTGTCATGCCAATCTGCTAGGTAAGAGGTAGAACCACAGAGTAGCTTTTATCTGCATTTCTTGAATTATAATGATTTAGATCTTTCATTTTTATAGCCATTCATAGTTTGGAACTCTTTAAAGAACTTTCTGTTCATGTTCTTTGACCATTTATCTTTTTTATTTGATATTTATTTTGTTTTTCCAATTGCATGTTATGAAAATTTTTCAGCATTCATCTACTTGCTTATTTATAAGTTACACATTTTTCTGTCACCCCTCCCTTCCCACCCCCCTCCCCTTAGTGGCAAACAGTCTAGTAAAACTTGTCCTTGTTCATTTTCATTTAACATGTTTACATATTAGTAATTTTGTGTATGAGGAATTAGGACTAAGGGTAAAGAAAGAAAACCATGGGTTAGGAAGGAAAAGCATAAGAGAAGTTTTAAAGAAGTGAACATAGTATCCATTCAAATTCTGTGGGCTGTTAGTTTTGCTTTGATTTCCTCTAATATAACAGGCCTCCCAGGATTTTCCTAGATTTCTGAACTGCTGAGAGGAGTTGAATCCATCATATCTGGTCAACTCACATTGTTATTGTTAATGTGTACAATGTTCTTTTGGCTCTATTCCCTTCACTCAGCTTCAGTTTGTGTAATTCTTTCCATGCTTCTCTAAAGTCATACCATTTGTGGTTTCTTATAAAATAATAATACTCTATAACACTCATATATTAAAATTTGTTCTTTCATTCCCCAATTAATGGACTTCCCCTCAATTTCTAATTCTTCTCCACTACAAATAGATCTGCTAAAAATATTTTTGAACATGTGTGACTTTTCCGACTTTTATGATTTCTTTTGGATCTAGTTCTAGTATTGTTATTGCTGGGTCTTTCATCATTTATTAACTGAAGAATAGCTATTATTTATAGAAATTTGTATACATTTTATAAAAAAAATTTGTCCAAATCCTCACATCTTGAAAATGAGTCTTTTACCAAAGAATTTGCTGTCATTTTCTCAATTATTTGCTTTCTTTTTAATTTTAGCTGCAGTGATTTTGTTTATGCAAACCTTCTAAATTTTATGTAATCAAAATTATATATTTTATCTTTGGAGATCCATTCTTCCTTTATATAATTGTGTACTCTTGCCCTATCCATACATACTATAGTTAACTTCTTCATTTTCTCCCCAATTTGTTTATTCTCATTTTTAATATCTAAATATGGATCGATTATGCTTTACACAATATATAACCTGTGATATTGTTCTATACCATCTCATCATTTCTTTGTTTTAATGATAAAGAAGTATGGTTTGAGATTTGATACTGCTGTACCCCCCCATTATTTCCCCTTATCATTTTTGACCTGTTTCTTCCATTTTTAATTATCTTCTTTAAATTTGATTTAGACTATGAACTACTTGGGTTCCAATGAACTCTGAGATGGCATTACTAATTTCTCCCAATAACTATTTATTTTCTATCTTGGCAAGCAATGTCTCCTTGTTAGTTTAGAATAGAAGTTCTCTGCATTGTACTTCCCTGACTTTCTAAAAAGGATTAAATGTCATTATTGTGTGAAACATTCAGATGCTCTCTCTCTGTTCCTTCTTTAGATTTCATTCTACGAAACAATATTAAGACAATATTTTGAGGGGTGGCTAGGTGGCGCAGTGAACAGAGCACTGGCCTTGGAGTCAGGAGTACCTGGGTTCAAATCCGACCTCAGACACTTAATAATTACCTAGCCGTGTGGCCTTGGGCAAGCCACTTAACCCCATTGCCCTGAAAAATATAAAAACAAACAAACAAATGACAATATTTTGGTCTTATGTCCTTTATATATTAATCGAAATGAATAAAAACCTTATCAGTATGTAATGAAGCTTCTTGGAAAATAAAAGCTCTTCACTAAGTCATATTTTACATTTCACTGAAGGCTTACCACTTAACCTGGGTAGAAGTTCATGGAGATATACTGTTCTCTTAGAAGATGGTGATGGACAAGGAAGAGGGGCTTGAGTAATCTACTGAAGAGCAGCAATATTCTCTTTACTCAAACTATTGATTAAATTAGACTAATATTAGACTAAGAGAAGAAAGACAAATCTTTGATTGATTTAGCTAATACTTAGGTTTGCTTTCAAGGAGGATAAAAGAAGAATCTTTTGAGGGAATGGTTCAAGAAGAATTGAATGGTTTAGGAAATGTTTCTCCAAGGGTGTAACAGTATTTTAAGTGACTGTTGTTTTGCCTGGTGAATTAAATTGTAATTTGAACTTTGTTACTATGTTTTATCTTTTGGAATTTTGCCTGTTGTTCAGTGATAATATATATATATATATATATATATATATATTGAAACTTAAAAATAATGAGAGAGAGAGAGAGAGAGAGATTCAAAGGAAGGATGCATTTCTGAGTCTTTGAATTTCCTCTTCTTTCTCTAAACAAAAATGCCAAGACTTAGAATAATTTAATTATAAATTGTCTCTGGTAGGCATGTGTCTTAAGTTGCAGAGATCAGTTGCTGTGTTTTAACATTTAGATGTAAAGAATTGGGAAATACCTTCCTAAAGTAACAGCCCTTAAAAAAGACCTTGAGAGTTGTATTTCTTCAGTGTTTAGAAAAAGGGGAAGCTAATGCAAAACTAGGCCAGGAAGGAAAGGTTTTTCTTTTTTCCCAGTCCAGAGGGGTTTTGGAGGATATTTTGAGAGAAATAGAAGAGAGGAAAAATAAAGGAGGAAAAAGGTGGTGGGGGGACCTTGACCATAAGGAACGCAAAATCACAACTATGCCTAGTGGCATCAGTATTTGTAGAATCCTTTTTCGACCCAAGTCTACATGGAAGAATATGCTAAGTGAACTTAAAATAGACATATAGTGGAGACATATCTGACTATTTAAATAATGACATATATCTACATAAGGCATATGTCTATGTATATACACATATATAGAAATTTATATGAAATATATGTATATATATGTATGTGCATATATGTGTAAAATCATAAGTGCTTCCTCCAATAGTTGCATTATACCAACCCCTGACCCTGCCTTAGTTCAGCTTGAGGTAACCAATACCTAAGTATAATTTTGTAATTTTTCTTCTATTAAATGTAACATTTGATATATTTAATTTTATTCCTCATACACACTTATAGTTTGTCCTTTTCTTATGTTTTTTGTACTGTTCACAGCATGAGAGCTCGGGACAGTTCTAGGAGCCACATAGGAGTGACCCTTCCACCACCCCAAACCCAACATTAATGAGTAAAAACTCTCTAATTGGGTTCATTGTCTTGTACCATTTCATAAATACACATTCAAGGACAGAATTACTATGAAGTTGTACCATTAAATAAAACATCCTCATAAATTACAAATGTAATAGTAAGTGAGGATTATACCAATAGTTCAGTATGCTCCCAGAACTAGTAATTTAGTTTCTCTTTATGTCCAAGTGGTCTGTAAAATATTCCCATCATAATATCACTTTTGTTTCTCTCTCTATTGATTCTCACAAAAAATGTCTTTCCTATGTTTTCCTTCTATGGTTCATGAATTTCTTCAGGGAAATGTCTTAAAATAATCTAGCTGATCATTTTGAATATCAACTACTTTCTGTTCCATATTTCAGGACTGCATCACATTCCACCAAAGCTTTTTATTTCTATGAGGTTGTTTGTATCTACTTTCTTATGTTAAGATAGCTAGTTCATTTTGCTAACAATTCTTGCTGCTGTAAAACAAGTATTATTTCTAGTCTACTTCTTGGATATTATGGTTATCTTCATTTCTGGGATATTATGGGCATCTTCATTGCAATTCTGTTATAACTTGTTAATCTCTATTTATGACAGAGACTATTTGAAGACAGTTTTCATTTTATTTCCTCTCAATTTTCTGTTTAAAATTTTCTTGAATAGGTATGTAAGTTTCCAGGTAAATATAATCTTCTGAGTCTTATTAGATATAGGAACAGTAACAATAATAAATAGCTAGCATTAGTGTAGTGCTTTAGGGATTGAGAATAGTTTAACAAATAATTGTTGTTATCATCACAATTTTACAGAGGAGGAAACTAAGGCATATAGATAGATTAAATGAGTTGCCCTCTGGGTCTCTTAGCTAGTGAGTATCTGAGGTTGGATTTGAACTGAAAGCTATGCTTCAATCTTCATGATAAAGTTTTATAAAATTATGATTCAAAAGAAAGGTTTTGGATTTTGAGTTTAAACTATTGAATAGAATATTTGTATTTTGAAATAACCCTGGAACCGCATAGATATTCTTTTGAATAAGACATTATGTAATTATTTGCATACATAGCTGATGAGACACGTACAGAAAGATAAAGAAATAATTTCATAAGGGTGTTGAAGTTTTAAATGAGGACAAAATTCCAAATTTAGACATTCTGCTTCTCATACTGCCATGAAAGGTATTTCCATTTTTTTTAACCACTGGCAGCAGGGTGCAGTGGAAAAAGTCAATGGAAAAATTGGCTTTTGAATCAGAAGACTAGCTACTCACTGCTCCAAATGGCCTTGAGTAAATGACTTTACCTTTTCTTAGACCTCAGTTTTTTTCATTTTTAAAATGAGAGGGTTGGTCTAGATGTATTCTAGACCTAAATCTATAGATGAATATACAGATTAATATATTAGGATTGTTGTGTGTCTCATGAGTTGTTCTGTTTTCTCATAAAATGAACATATTTTTGGTTTTTCATTAATGAACATTCTATTCTCTTCCCTCTTTGGCTTAAATAGAATTAGATTTTTATCTAATGATGGGAGGAAAAAGGTGACCAAAAAAAATAGGTGATTTCAATATACTATAGTTAGTAATCTTAACATGAGTGTTCAAAATAGCCTTTTTAAACATACCCTTCAGGTCCTGCATTGGCTCCTACTCAAATGTTCTCATTTTCTTTGCCACCCCCCCCCCCTCGTGACATGACCCATGATAGTAGTATAACCATGTACTCCTTTGATCTTAAATATATTGATGCTATAAATATTCTTTGCTGACACAGCCTGTTACTGGGAATGGGAAATAGAGAGAGATGACCTGGTGCACCAGACATGAATCTAATTTTATATGTAAGCCAAATTAGATTATTTGAGATGCAAACCATTCAGACTAAATGTTTAGAAGAGCTGATTTGAGTCACTATAAACAGAATTGAAAATTTTACTCACATAGTATAATAAATATTTGTTGAACTGAATAATATATGAGAAGAAAAAGTTGTCTAGGATTTTAAGTCTTTTTTCCCTTTTACCTTAGGGCAATCCCCTCACAACTATGATTCACTTCCTTTCTTAGAGAAACGATGTCAGAAAAGTGGAAAGGACCATAAAAATCCACTTTGCTGGGGTTTTTTTAGATAAATAGAATCTTCTTTGTTCAAATAATTTGCAGGCTTATGGTGATCTCTTGCTAATTAACTGACAGAAAGCCCTACAAGAAACAGAAAATACTAATGAGAGTCCTTATAGAGTGATTGTTTTAGAACTATAAGAGACCTTAGAAATCACCTTGTCCAACTCCTCTCATCTTAAAGGTTTTTTGCTGCATTTCTTTGAATTTGGTTTTAGGAAAAGAGTTGCCTCAACTTTGAGTTTTCTGATGCCTCTTCTAAGAGTTACAGGACTAAAGCAGAGTCCCAGAGCTATAAAATTATATTCCCCCCGAAATAATGAGTAACTACTTTGATATCTAAAAGTAAATTTAAATGCCAATTTTGATTATTTTTGCTTAAAAAAAAACTCTTCTCTATAATGCAAACAAGGAATTCCATACTAAGTCAATCATACAGTGCAGTGTTCTGTCTTTATGAGTGATGACAAGGGAAAATTTCAGTTACTCTATCTTTTGTTGTTTTCAAGAATGAAGTGATGTTTGTCCTTAGTTCTCAAGAAGACCATGACATTAGAGAGGTGATGCCATGACATGCATGCGAATTGGATTTGAGTGAGGGGGGGCTGTACAGAGTCACCTACCTCCCTTTCTCTTCCATCTGGGTCCAGTGGCCAGACATAGATCAGAATGACTGCCTATGACCTGGATGAGATACAATCAGGGTTAAGTGACTTACCCAAGGTCATACAGCTAGTGAATATGGCCAGACTTAAACTCATATCTTTCTTACTCCAAGCTCAGCCCTAAACCCCTGCAACCACTGAGCTGTCTTTAACTGAGATTAATAAAGAGAGAGACAGAAACAGACAGAAAATAGTGAAGAGGGGACATATTCTCATGAGAGGAATGTTTTATACTGACTGCTTTGCATCTTGCTTACTTCTTTTGATGAAAGAATTCCTAAGAAAGTTGGATGAGTTTTTACAGGCTTTCAGGAAGATATATGAAACAAATACTGGGATGTCCATGGAATGTCCCACAAATTTCCGTGCTCTGTATTTTGCTTTGTTTTCAGATCAATTTCCTGGACCACATTTATAGGACCAAAAAACAGGGGAAATATTCTTTCACATTAAATCATTAGCTCTTCCATAACTGAAGGTTATTACACACACACACACACACACACACAGAGACAATTACTAGTCTTCCATTTCATTGGCACCTATTATGGGGCACCTATTATGTGAGTACTATGCTAGCCATGGAAGTGATAAAGCTGAAAAAAAAAATAAAAGTTTCTTCTCTGGTAGAACTTGAAGAGAGGGCATAATCAATGTAACAGAGCAAGAGAGCATGGCCATTGGTTTGCTATTTCTAGTGCAGCAGCACCCTTTGCCTGTCTAGTTCCATTATTGTTTATGCAAATAGGATGCTGATGTCTCACAAATCAATGTCCCCCAAAAATATGGTAGAATTTTCAATAGCAAATTTTGCCAACAGATGGTACAATCAACTTTTGATTAGCCACATGTGGCTAAATCAAGATTATCTGTGACAGTTAAAAAAAACAAACAAACCAAAAACAACCCACAAAGAACCAATCCACAGTTGTTTTAGTTCTGTCACCAGTCATCAACTTCCTGCTGTTGTTTGTTGCTATGTGTTCTGGGACTTCAAATTAATCCTAATGTTAGCCCAAAGTACATAGAATCAGGAAGGGAAAGTTTTTTTTACCAGTCTAACACCCTGGAATAATGCCTTCCAGTCCAAGTATAAATGATTATTGGATTATCCAAACCAATCATTTCTTCTGAATAGTCAAGATGGGACTTTGTTTACAAAACATTCTTAATAGGTAGGTTTTGGAAAAAATTCCATTTCAATTATGAAAATAATGTTGAGAGAATTCCTCAAAAACATTTGCATAAACATTTATTTTTGAAAATGTTCACAACAGTTGAAATTTGCATTTTTTTGTAATGCTCTCAGGTTTTTGTGTCAATTTTTTTTGTTTGTTTTTGTTTTGTCTTAGTTGTGAATTTTTAAAAATTTCAAAATAACACACCCTTGCTTGGTTAAATGGAACAAAAGGGATTTTTCTTTCTGTTGTTCTTAAGCAAAGTACTAAAAAAAGTTCTGTTACTTTTTCTTATAAAGTCTTAGATAACTTTTGCATTCAGGACTCAGCAGATCAGGGTCATTCCCTTTTACACAACACACATCTTATCTTTTGCTTGTATTGAAGTTTAACCAACTTTACTGGAGGCTCTGCAGGAAGAAGAGATTATGTGGGTGGAGAAGGGAAAGAAATTTGATGGCTTTAACTCGGAAGGATGCAATGCAAATCAAATAAACTGATTAAATGAGGCTGGACTCTCATTTACCAGGGAAGGTTATCCCTTCCCAAACAGATGATCTATTGTCTTTACACATATAATGTCTTTTGAATTTACTTAATAGATAAATAGTTGAATTCCCTTCCCATTTTGAATCAAGCTAATTATGAGTATAGGCTATTTGTTTTTATTTTTTTTGAGGTAACCAAAAGAGTATCAAAAAAGTACAGATTTTGTACAATGGGTCTTGTAGAAAGCTTATTATATTCAGGCTATTATAACCTATAACTTGTTAAGCTTAGAAATGACATTGTGGAAATGGACCATCTGCTTGATATATCTTCCTGGTTCCCAGTCATCATACCAAACTCTACCATATTTGCTAAAAGGGGATTGGGAAAGGAATAAGCCTTACTTGATCCTCCCAGCAACTTTATTAAAAGTCCAAGAGCTTCACTACAAGTTGATCATTTTGTTTTCACATCCCTAGTATAATTTAGAATTCATATGGCATTGGAAAATGTGTTTTTGTAAGTATGTGTGTATATTTTTTGGGAACTGAGGAGTGACTCAGCACAGCCCCCACCTCATTCAAATCCAATTCATGTGCTTGTCATGACATCACCTCCCTGATGATGTCATGGCTGACTTTCAGAATGAAGGACAAGTATCACACAAAAAAAAACAAAAACAAAAACTCAACCCAAAACCATTTGGAGTGCCTTGAATGAAAATGCTTTCTAGGTGGTAGAAATCATTCTTTGCTTTGCCTGAGAATAGAAAGTATATTCAGAATTTTCCTTTGTCCTGAATTTAAGTCAAATTCTTGACATGCTATTGCTTAACTGCCCCACCCCCTGACTCCACCACATCTCCTACATCCCTAGGACCTACATCTTTGTGAAGACTAAGGAGGACAGATGGGGAAGAAAAAGAACAGTCATAGATATGAAGGATATTTGTTTTATCCTATTCCTGTTTTAACTAGAAACCAGAGGAACTCAGACCTAGTCAGGTGGTGGGAGTTTACCTCTCATAACTGCCAAGGCTGTGTGACTAGGATTAACATGAATATTGTAATTTGTGATAAATATTCCTTAAATGAATGGATGGTTGGATGGATCACATTAGTGATAGCTTTTAGCATCTTTTTAAAAAAATACTTTGAACAAAAAGAAATTCTAAAGGATGTGGAAACTAGTCAGTTTAAAAAATTGATCAGTCAAAAAAATCGTATCCATTTGTTTACTTTTGACAACCTTGACCTAGACACATGTGCACATTTATATATATGTATGTATATACATATATACTCATTCTTTTTCTTGAAGCCCTCAGGGGTCTTTGGTAATATAAAGAGCCTTGGTGTACCCTTCTTCCGTGTAGAGATGTTCTAAAGCTCTCTACTGTCTAGGGGTGAACAGAAAGCAGTGACACAAGATTTCATCCATTCTCCCCCTCCTTCCACTTATTGTTTTAGGATTGTCAGAAAACATGCTGAGATGAGGAGGAAAAGAGACTGTGAGGGTTTTTTTTTTTGGCAGTTTGGCTGCTGAATGAAAGCAGTCGCTTTATTTAGAAGTGAGTAGGGAGGGAAATGTAGCTTAGGGTTGACACCCTCCTGGTGCTTATCCATAAATATGAAATGGTGTTAGAACACCAGACACCAAAGAGCTTTCTGATTGGCTACTGGTGATGTCATCCTTGTCATTAATACTGTACTCTGAAAATGCTCTGATCTGCCTGCTTTTCTCTTTTCTTTTAAATGTATAAAATCCATTTTGTGATCTCAAGCACGGCACTTCAGGCACTGCATTTTGAAACAACTATTCCACTTAGATGGGTAAAGTCATTCTGGCCTTCACTTGATCTTCAAAGTAATCACCCACAAGTATGCTGCCTGTCGGTCTTATTGTTTAAATGGAAGGCAGACAATTTTCAACACCTGGACACCAAGGTTGACATTTACCTCAATTAAGTACTAATGCTGCAGATATGAATTTGGAGCCTGTCAGTCTTCTGGTGTCCTGAAAGGTTTGAGCCTAGGTTGGCATGTTTGAGTGAGTAAAGTGGTCAGGAGAAGTGCTTCCTTCCTTTCTTTTAGAATCTAGTCTGAAGATCCTCTACCCCCTGTAACTGAGTCCAAATGGTGTTTTTCCTCACCAAATGCAAGTGCATCTGAAACATTAACTTCTTGATTGTTTTCCAGGACCAGCATTACACATGAATGGCATGTTAATTGTATTTCATGTTATGTTCATGTGTGTTTTGTATGTTTGTACCTCTGTGAGAGAAAGAAGGTACAAAGAGACAAAAAAACAAATACAGAGAGACAGAAAGACAACACAGAGAAAGACAGAGAGAGAGACATATGTAGAAAAAAAGATAGTTGCAGAGAAAGAGACATGCTTATAGAGAGGGAGAAACAGAGATATAATATAGCCTTTTTAAAAAAAATTCTGCAGGAGTAGAATCCTCAAGACAAAAGTCAAGGCACAGTCACTCTCTGATGATACTGGATTGATTTTTTGGCCTCTCTAAGGTTGAAAGGTTTAACCATCCTCTAGTTCTATTGGTTCAGATCCTTCTTGAAAGATAACTGAGTTATTATGGGCCAATGGAAAATATTTAGTGTGGAAATGGCTTTCTATGTTTTCTTTATATTAAGTACTAAATTGTCCTTTTAAGGGAATGGCACACATTCTCTGAGACTGGAAGGCTAGGCAGCTAGAATATTTCTTCCCTTCTCTGAAACATTATCCATGTTTAAAAGAGGACTGGTAGATAATTTTTAAGCAATGGATGTGAAGAATAGCTCACATTTAAATACTTTAATTTGATATCTTCAAGCAGAGACTATATGACCATGTATAAAGGGATGCATTTGGTGGGAGTTGGAAGGAGTATAGAATTACTATAGGCTAGGCTTGATAGCCCCCTGAGGTCCCTTCTAATTCAGAAATTTTGTAAAGGGTTACAAAGAATCATCATCCTAAAAAAAAATCACTGTGTGATTTTAGTAGTATTTATTATACTTAAGTTGTTGAATGGGAGGAACTGAGACTTGGAGAAGTTATAATTTGCATATGGTCACATATAGTCCAAGTGTGGGACTTTGCATCCATGTCTTTTGATTCTAAGAATAGAAATCTCTCCAATTCATTATATTGTTTCTTAAGAAGTGAGATAGTCTCCATTACAGAAAACTGGTACATACTCAGGAGGAACAAACCAAGCATTAATAGTGTAGGATATTTCCTTATACACATGGCTAGGAGGAAACTTCATTGTGAATGTGTATGTGTGTGTGTGTGTGTTGCATTGTGTAAGGGATATCCAGTCAGGATATGTCAGGAAAACTTAGATTTAAAACCAGTCTTCAGCACATAGTTGCTGTGTGCCTGAGCAAATCACTTCATGTTTAACTTCTCTCTGGCTGCTAAGCTGATGGTTCTTGATCCAAATCAGTAAAGGCAATTTCCACATTTCAAGTCCCCTATACTAATGAAGTAATATAGTTGTGTGTCTCAGAACCCCATTATCTTATTATTATATTAAAATTTAAAAAATATATAAAATAATCAAATAATATAGTTGTGTGATGCAGAATTCCATTATCTTATTATATTAAAATTAAAATATATAAATATATAAATATATATATATATATATATATATATATATATAATAATCAATCAACTTCTTCCCCTCTATTCCAGAGTTGTTTTTATACTGACAGTGTTGAGTTTATTAACCCACACATGGTGAAGTGACTTCTTATCTTGCCATTTTGGGTTGGTTATTTAGATGTTACAAATAAGTGTGGGTGTGATTTCTGCTTTATTGATGTTAGTAATTACTGTGAGATGCCTCCTAGCTTACCTTTCTTAAGGTCTTTCTCCATTTTAACTAGGTTAGAGTTCAAAGAGTCAGCAGTTCTCTCTAGGTCTCAAAAAGGGGGAAAAAAAAAAAGGGAAAAAACCCCTAAAACCTAACAACAAAGATTCACATTCATCTTTACACACTGTAATGAGCTCACCCGAGATGGTCTGTTTTCCACATTAGAGCCATTCCTTTGATAGACCTTAATTATTTGTGAGCTGAAACCCGAACTGAGGTAAACATGCACAGAAATTTCAGACAAAGATTTTTGCAGGTGGTGACTTGGACTGGTCTTGGAATGAAAAATCAGTGTTTACTGCTCACTCAGCCTGTCTGCTGAGGAAGGGGGAAGGCTCTGCTCTGTGGTTGCCCCCTCTGTCTGCTCCTTCTCCACTCGATCATGTGAAAGTAGTTGCAGACCAAAGGAGGGAAACTATCATTCACCAGCAGGATCCTTAATCCTTGGCAGGTGCGGTTTGAGTAACTGCTCTGGGCCTGAAGGTCATGATGATTCTAAAGCCCCAAGCTTTTGCAGATGGCCTGAGTGGGAGGAGCCACTCAATAACCTTTCACATCTGGAGCCCCCCCCCCATTCTCATCCCAGATCCCCTTCTCTCCTTGAACATAGTGCCACCACTTTTCTAGCCCTGGATGAACTTTTGAACCCGAGTACAGTTTTTAGGATGTTTGCTGTTGATAGCTTTCAGATAAAACAGGAGCAGATTTGGAGGAAACAGTAGACAGATACATTTTCCTTTTCCTTTGGTGATGTTAATGGTCTAATTTGAAGTCCATGCATCAGGAGCTTCCTCTCTGGTGTTCCCTGTGCTTTCTTTTCTGAAGTCTGCTTACAGAAATGAACAAAAGCAGGATGTTGCCACTCCATGTTACTCAAACAAGGGCTCCATCTTCGAAAAGTCCAGAATTTACCAGACAATCCCTTCATCTTCCTCCTTCCCCCATTGCAGACACCAATCCAGAGCCAGGGGAAGCTTTCTGTCTCCTTTTCATTGTCGAGGCAATACTTTCACTGCTTCAAATTGCCCCTCTGTCATTTTATTTTATGTCCTTTACTAATCACTGCTCACAACTAATTGGGATTCCATGCACACACCTCTGCCACACTCATGGGTTTGGATAATGTGGAAAACCACAGAATTGCTCAGTAACGAGTGTTAAGCTGGCGCCCTTTCAGAATCAACAATGAAAAACTCTTGGCTACAGAAGGAACTGAGTATATCAATTTGGGGATTGAAGACTGGAGCCCAGAATCTTCTCAGTGATTCTTAGCTTAATTCACAGAGTAAACTACACTGGGTTCTGGAAGGAGACAACTGCTAAGCTTGTTCCTTTTTCTGGAGTCCTATTATTCCTTGTGGCTTGGAGACTGAAGCATAGAATTCCACAATTATACTGTATACATGAGCACAGGCCCATATTTAGTATACAATCTCTGTGGTCAGGAGCTACATATGACATGTGAGTGTCTACTTTGGAACTAAAAATATACATTGCAGCCCAATTTGTCCTTAGTTGAAGTCATACTTTAAAGGCACATTTAAAAAAGTATCTTTAAAAAAAGATTAAACTTATTTTGACTCCATGTTTAAAAGCAGTGCTCTTTATGTGGAGAGGAAGTTCAAGGTCAGGTTTTTTAGCATACACTCTTCATTGGGCCAGATACTGGCTGTACATTATAAACTTGGAAGAATTCACCCAAAAGATGTCAATAATTAAACAAAACTATATGGAGAAAAGTTTCTCTGTATTATGTTTATTTTAGAAATAAGAACAAAATGTGAGATGAGTCTCTTAATGGTAGATAACTGGATTTAGATTGAATTAGATGGTCTAGAGAGGTCCCTTTGCAGATAAACAGGAAGTATCATATATTATAGGGAAGAGGGGTCCTAGAGCAGTTTAAAGGATAGTATCAAGTAGGGGGAAGGCAGGTAGGTAGATACAGATTTTGGGAGTTGGCAAGATGGTAGCAGCATAGAAACTTGATCCACTATTGTTTCATGAGTTGCTCTCTGGTCTCACCAAGAATATTATAAACCCTTTAGACTAGGAAATGCTTTATTTGTACACCTATGTGTATATTTGTATTTGTACATATATGCATGTGTGCACACCTGCAAGTATTTATACATGTTTTGTATGTGCATACATATGCATTCACACATGTTTATACATACTTATATACATAAAACATACACATATTATCCTTCATTTCATTTCATCCACATGGCAATGGTCTGTGTTTTTATTAATATGGGAACTCTACCAAAAGAGTCTTCAACTTGTCTATAATTTAATAGAGCAGTCTTAGAGAGTTGGGTAAACTTCAGAAAGGTTAGGTTACTTCTCCTTGCTAGGAAAGTTACTAAGTGTTAGGGCTGGAATTAGAATCCTAGCCTTCCTGACTCTAAGCATGTGGCTCTATTCCTACACTAAAATGCTTATCGGTTTGTATTTAGAATTCAGTGTTGTTTGCTTAATTATATGCTCTATTATGTTCTTAGCTTTCATTTTCTCTGAGACAGATGAAATTTACACATCCTCATTGGGAGCCACTTGGAGACTCCTGCAAAGAAATGACTGTTGAAGTATGATTTTGTTTTGGTGCATATTCAAACAAATTTAGAGAACAACTTCATATGAATGTAAAAGCAACAATGACAAGGAAAGCCTGTATGTCATTTTTCTAGGAACCCCATTTCATAGCTCTGTTAATGAATTTAGTTTCCCAGTGTCTTGGTTCTTTCCCAAGGTTGAGATGGATCTCTTATCACAGGGCAATCCATAATTAAGTAGGTATTCTGACAATAGCATCTAAGTTCTATTGAAGATTGTGTGTGTGTGTGTGTGTGTGTGTGTGGCAGAGAGAGAACACTGTTGTGTTATCCTGAATGTTCATTACTAGCCTCAGCTGATTTGAATTCCTTCTTGGAAATTCTGACTTTTGCCATGGGCTTTCATCTGTACTTAGTATAATCAAAATCTTTTTACTCTCCACTCAGAGTTGTCCCTGACATCCTCAGTGCTGTTGCCTGTTTGGTTTTTGGAAAGTCTTGACATCTAATCTTGATTTCTCTCCCTTCCTCCCTCCCTCCCTCCCTCCCTTCCTTCCTCCCTTCCTTCCTTCCTTCCTTCCTTCCTTCCTTCCTTCCTTCCTCTCTTCCTTCCTTCATCTCTGTGTGCTTTGACTATGGTGACTATAGCATTTTTCCCCTTCCTCCTTTGTTGTAGATTTTCTAAAATTGCTCTCCAAGTGAAAAAAGAACACAAAATCAGATAAAAATATACTAGGACAAGATAATCAAAAATGAGTTTGAAGGAATATACCCTGTATAGAATGGATATAAGCTCCTTGAGGACAGAAATTCTTTAATTTTTTTGTTTTTGTATTCAGTGACCTGCACAATGCCTGATACATGGTATGTATTTGACAAATGGTTATTGATTAATTGATTGATTAATACCCAAGTTTATTCAGTCTCCTCTAATCTACCTTAGATTTCTGACTGAGTCTGAGGATGATATGAGTCAAATCTTATCAGAAGATTGGCTATTAGGGAATGATTTTTAATTTTTTTTTAACCAAGGCAAATTCAGAAACAAAAAAGCAACCACTATCACCTCAGCAAAGCACACAAAAAGATTTGAGCTAAGTGTAATGAAACTCATGATTTTGGAGTGATTTATTCTCTTTCACTCTCTGATTTTCCCCCCCCCCCATTACCTTTCATATTTTAGTTTTCATTATCTTTTTTTTCCAACTTCCAAAGGCCCTCAGCAATCAACAAATTTAGAACCACTCCACAGATTTATACATACACAAATAATGTGAAAATATACATATTGTGTATATATATAGATTTACAGAGTATCCACTGTCTAATAATATATGTCTAGCATATTGTAAAAAAGAATGGGGAGTTTATGTAGGAATTGCTAAATTCACTCGTTTGTAAGCTCTTTCTAAACCACCTTTTAAATTTGAGTGACTTACATTCTACTTAAAATTGCCAAAGATACCTATATTTTTTGGACTTTGGTACTCTTATCCAAGAACCTCTTTTTATGTGTTTTGATATTTTATGTTTATATGTATATACTTACATGCATACTTTTGAATTTCATCTATGTCTTTTCAAATTGTTCAGGGAGTGGACTTTCTTCTGTTTTTCAGGCTGCCAAATCCAGGTGGAAGGCAATAAAATTGATGGATGCTGGTAGTTGTCAATTTGAAAATGTTCAGTGAAAAAGAAACTAATGAAAAGAATGACTTTATTCATGTATGATTGTTTTGTGACTCAAAGCATCATCTTGTTTCTTGCTAAATTTTTGAAGTAAAGTCTAAGAATTGAATGACAGCCTTACCCCAACCTCCAAAATGATGTACTATCATGCCTTAGGGATGACTTTTTGATTTTTATAATCATTCCATATTCTTTTTACTCTTTACTCACTGCAAAAATCTGGTCATATTACTTCTTTACACTATTCTTAACCTTATGGATATTGAATGATGGAAACTGTGACCGTTCTTTTTTTCTTCCACTCTCCTGTTTTCTTCTGAAATTGGGTCAAATAGCTGAGAAGAAAGTGAGAGCCTTTTATCTGTGCTGGTAATACAAATTGCAGCCAAGGGGGTTTGGTTTCATTAAAGGTATTTCTGTATTTTGGTGGCCAAAATAATTCCTTACCTGGTGGTCTAGCCTTCTGGGGATGAACCTTTTTTGTAGCCAGCTAAACTTGTCCTTGGATAGCAGAGATACAGTCTGATTCTGGACATAATTTAGTGGGATAGGTTCTGTGAGCCCAGGTATCTCTGAGTTATGATGAGGTATGAGGGTTAAACTGTACCCATAAGCACTAAAAATAATAGATTAAAAAAAGACAAAAATAAAAAGATTACAGGGGTAATATTCAAAATACTTGAGAATAAACTGTTCTCACATGTTTAAAAAGCCCCAATTTACATATCAACAATTGATAGCTAATTATAAGCCATTCTCATCTATTCATTAAAGCATATTCCCCAAGGACCCCTACTAGGCAATAATTTATTAGCTGAGCTTGAAGTTATCATATGTTGAAAGCAATGAAACTGCTTTTCTTATTAAAACATTATAATTAAGACTTTTCACTAATGTAGACTGGCCTTCAGGTCCAGTTAGTCCAAATGAGTGTGGGTTTTCTTTACCTCTATGGAAATGAAGGTGGACGAGTTCTTTTATGTAGAGACCGTCAGTGTCACTTTAATGTTCTTCATAAAATCTTCGGCTGTTAAAGCTGGAAGGGCCCTTATTGATGTCATATCAAGTTCATTCCCTTTGTCTTAAAGATGATGACCAAGGAGCAGCAAGGTTAACTGACTTGTTCAAAATCATACAATGAGTTATTATCTAACTTAGTATTAGAAGATCAATGACTCTTAGAGGTAATAGTTCCCATTCCTCCCTTCTCAAAAAAAAGGAATATTTCTTTAAATCAAAATTACTTTTTCTTAGATGTCATCACATAAAATAAGCAGTTTCATAGAAGAAAAGAGGTTGAAAGCAAATCTGAGAGTTATTGTTTTCTATTTTCTCTTAACTCCATTGGCTCCAACCTTCTTGTATGACCAGTTACAAGGTAGCAGCTAGTGGCACAATGGAGTACAGAATTTGCAGTCAGGAAGAGCCAAATTTGAATCTTGCCTCAGATGATATCTCTGTGACCTAGGCAAATTACTTTACTTTAATAACAGCACCTACCTCCTGGGGTTGTTGTGAGTATAAAATGAATTAACATGTGAAGTGCCTTGTAAACCTTAAAGCACTGCATAACTATTGGCTATTACCAGCTATTATTTATCAAAATGCTATTATATCTGTTTTTGGACTGGTAGCTCTTTGAACCTGGAGATGACCATCACTTAATATCTCTTAATATCCATCATCTCAAGATATTAGAAACTTAGCCTTTTACCTAGTACCAACCCTAGATAATAAACGTTAGATTTTCTGTTCCCTTTTGAAAGGTTTCTTATTTTTGACTGCCAGTCACCCTCATGCTATACCTTATCTGTGGCATCAGTCACCTACTTACGCATTATTTCTGATCTTTGTCTTTTTTTACCTCTCTAGCCAGCACCATCATCAAAACTGATTTGTCCTGTGTGTCTTGTTCACTTATTTATTTATTTTTTTAAGTTTTTGCAAGGCAAATGGGGTTAAGTGGCTTGCCCAAGGCCACACAGCTAGGCAATTATTAAGTGTCTGAGACCAGATTTGAACCCAGGTACTCCTGACGCCAGGGCCGGTGCTTTATCCACTACACCACCTAGCTGCCTCCCTTTTTTTTTAGGTTTTTGCAATGTCCTGTTCACTTATAATACTACTCTTTACTATTGAATGACAGCTAGCTATATAGATGATCATATTAGCATATAGTAGTTTCTGATATCATTGTGTTCACTTACCCACATCCTCTTATAATGCTTTGTCACAGATCAGAGATAACCAAGAATTTTCAGTCTCTTCCAGCATAGGACATGACCTGGTTGCTCTTATAGGAATTCAAATACAGGCTGATCAATAGGTAGTGTTTATATTGTCTGAAGATCATCTAGTTTCAGAGAGATTCAATATTAGTAGTTGGCTACCAGGTGATGAAAGCTGTAGGTCATAACAACTCATGAGACTTTTCACTGAGACACTTAAGTGTTGTAACAGTGGACATTGATAAATCATATAAATCTTATTGTATTTGGACATTGAATTAACTCCTTCCCTCCACCCCCAAAGTGATTGTAATAAAAAGTTCAGGTATGATTATTAATCTATGAGAGAGATATCATTGGTCAATTATGAATTTATGACATTCCTCAAATTACATCCAGAATAAAGTTTCCTAATTGGAACCACACTTTTTCAGGTATTATATAGGTCATATTGTTCCTGAAATATTATGTTAGAAAGAATACTGGAATCGTCCTTATTTCAGATGATAGAAATTAGTGTTTATGGTACTGAATTCTGGGAAAGACGCATGTTTAACACATTTCTAACCTGAGGACAATTTGTTGTTGTTCATTATTTCAGTTATGCCTCACTCTTGTGATCCCACTGCTGGTTTTCTTGGCAAAGATACTGAAGTACTTTGCCATTTACTTCCCCAGCTCATTTTACAAATGAAGAAACTGAGGCAAACAGGGTTAAGTTACTTGCTTAAGGTCACACAGCTAGTAAATATCTGAGGTCAGATTTGGATTCAGGTCTTCCTGATTCTGGGCCCAGTGCTCTTTCCTCTAAACCACCTAGCTGTCTCCTATGATAAGTCATACCATCAAGATTACTTCAGAGAGGATTTAAGGAAAATAAACATGCTTATTCAGTACAATCCATTTGTGTTCAGTGGCCTTGCATGAATTAGGTGTATGGGTAGAAAGGGAAATAACAGTCTGTATCCACAGGATGCTGAGTCAGTTGGAATACAAAATTCTATACATCACTGAAGTAGAAACGCCAAGGTTAATGAATTATACCAGTGGACAATTTCCTTACTATCCTTAAATGACAAGATTCTTTATATAGTTTTTGTATAATGAATTTTGAAAAAGAGTATGTAAAATATATGCTTTCAAAAGGATGAGGAAACCAAAATATCTCTGAAAAGGGTCAGTCAATGGGCAGACAACAGCTGCTCATTAGAATTCATCATCATGAGTGTTTTCTGTGGCCCCTGTGGAAGACGAGAAGCCCTGGTGCTATGCATCACCTGAGACTATAATGATCCACCCACTTTAAGCTTATGTGTATACTTTAATCTATGTTGGTGGTACTGTAGGGGTGGTGGAGGAGGTGATAGTAAAAAAGTTTATGGAGATGATCATTTTCCCCCATGAGATGCTTCAAAGGAGAGTGTTTGCTTTGTGAAATAAAGTAAAATCTACATAAAATGAAGAGCTCTTGAATGGTAATATTTCAGTGATATAATATCAAAGGGGAAAAGGTTAATGATGGAGTGCTTTTCATAATGCCTGCAGCTTGTAACTCTGCTTCATATGAACTGCTGATTTTCATAAACTGGATAAATGGGGGTGGGAATCACAGCCCAACAGCCTTTAATAACAAGGAGACTGTGGAGGTAGAAGTTGAACATTGGTAGGGAAAGAAAGAAACACCTTAACTACCACCCAACATGCACCGAAAGAATCTCCTGGAATGTCCGTTATCCTTGGCCTGTAGCTTGGAAAATGAAGATTGCCTACATGGCTGTATTTAAAAATAATAACTTCTGAGACTCTCTCCTGGATGTTTTGAAACATATCATAAAAGAGCCAGGAGTGGAAATGCCTCAAGTCATGTGGTTTATGGCCCCATCACAGACACTAATGAAGTCCTTTCATCCACCCAAGGGACATACCATCATTGGTCTGCAGAAATACAGTTATTGGAGCAAATCTGTGGCAAAAATTCTCCCCCTTCTCCCTAACCCCACCCTTTTAATTTTGCTCCAGCCATGCCAGCTCTCACTTGACATTTGGCTTGTGAAAAAATAACTTCTGTGGAGCTATTGTTTCTTCTGTCATTTTAAAACAATAACAGAGGATGGTGGGGAGGGAAAAAACGAATCACAGCTCCCACACAAACAGATGCCTATTCGAAAGTGTGCAAAAGCAGTGATATTCTTGTAGCTGCATTCTCAGCCCTGCCTCCCCCCTCGTCCACTCCCCCATCAGTAAACACACACTTTCTGACAGCTGTTCAGGGACCAAGGAGCCCAGACTCTTCTTGAGCTGACACAATTCAGAGATGGCTGTTCTGTTTGTGTACAAGTCCAACAGCCCATCAGCCATGAAAACCCTTGCTTTACAAACATTATTCTGTTTGCTTTCCTAGAAGCTGCGTAGGTATTCTGATTTAAATAGGCTGGTTGGTGGTGATGAGATCTTGATGAGACAGAGTTTAAGGGCAAACTACTTCTTTTTTTCTTCTCAGCATGGCCACCATAGGTTTTCTTTTCTTTACAGCTTTAGAGTGGAAAGGGTGTTGAGTTTAGAGTCTAAGGACTCTAGATTCAAATGCTCATTCTTGAACTTATTACTTATGTGACTTTGGACAGGTCACCTTAGTTTTCATCATTGGTTAAAAAAATGAAAGATTTGAACCATATGAAGTCCTTTCAAGCTCTGGATACTATGATACCATGATCTTATGTTTACTAAGAGATGAGGGAATGGTAAGTCAGAAAAAAAAGGTTATTTCTGTAATTAGTAGGCACTTCTTTCATCGCAGAAGCTGGTTTCATTTAGTAGAGCAGTAGAGTAGAAAATACATCTGATTTTGGAATCAAAATACTCCATAAATATGGTTTGTCCCCATTAGTAACTGGACAAGTCATTTATTTCTCTCTCTTTTCCTTTATCTTTTCTTTATCTCTATGAAAATGAGAGGGATTGGTTTAATTGATCTGTAAAGTCCTTTTCACTTCTAGAAAAATATAAGTGATGCCACATTGCCAACTTGACTTGATCCTCTGATATCTTAGGGAGCTCATAACATTCAGACTTTGTGGGTCCTGTTCCTGCATTAGATTACTTTGCATGAAATTTAAAATTCCATTCCCAAAAGTGAAAAAAGTAGCAACTGTCTGGGTTTCCATAGTTACTTTCTTTTTTATTCATTCTTACTCCTCATTCAACCTTCTCTTTTTTTCTAACCCCCCTTAAGCTTCTCCCTCTCCTCTTAGAATCAATCTGAAAAGGAGAGAAAGAAAATAGAAATACTTTGGGGATGCTCTTTTGTTTCTTAAAAACATTAGAATGTATTTAGGTTCTTGAGAGACCACTCTACTCCATCCATCTCAAGGTCTTCTGAAGGGAAAAAAATAAAAGCAAAATCAAAACCAAAAAACCAAAATAGTACTGAGATTACCTTAGTATTGTAATTCTTAGTAAAGAAATAAAAATGTACTTCAGTCTGTGTTCTGATTCCAATGGTTCTGTCTCTGGGATGACTTGCCTTCTTTATCATAAGTCCACCAAAGAAGTTGCTTCAATATTTTTTCCATAATTGCTATTACTAGTTATTTCCCTCAACTCTATTCCTTCCCACTGTCATTTATTCTATTCTCTCTCCTTTCACCCTGTTCCTGTTCAAAAGTGTGTTGTATCTGAGTACCCTCTCCCTTGATCTTCCCTCTCTTCTATCACCTACTCCCCTCCCCCATTCCCACTTATCCCATCCCTTTCTTCTCATTTTTCTTTTGGGTAAGATAGATTTCTCTACCCTATTCAGTGTGTATATTATTTCTTCTCTGATTAATTTCTGATGAGAATGAAGGCTCACTCATTCCCTCTCGCCTTCCCTGTTCCACTACATTGAAAAAGCTTTTTCTTGACTCTTATATGAAATATCTTAGCCCCTTCTTCCTTTCATTTCTCTTCCTCCCAGTACATTCCTGTGCTTTTTTCTATATATGCCCCTTCTAACAGCTCCTATAAATGAGAAAGTTCATATGAGTTATCAGTATTTTCTTCCCATGTAGAAATACAAAGTGTTCAACATCATTAAGTTCCTCATAGTTAGTTCTTCTCATTCGCCCTCTCTATGGTTCACCTGAGTCCTGTACTTGAAGGTCAGACTGTCTGTTTAGCCCTGATCATTTCAGCAGGAACATTTTCCATCCCCTGTTTCATTGAAAGTCCATCTTGTCCCCTGGAAGAGGATGTTCAGTTTTGCTGAGTAGTTGATTCTTGGTTATAATCCAAGCTCCTTTACCTTCTGGAATATCATATTCCAATCTCTATGAGCCCTTAAATTAGAAGCTGCCAAATTCTGTGTAATCCTGACTATAGAGCCATGATGGTTGAATTGTTTGGTTCTGGCAGCTTTCAGTATTTTCTCTTAGACTTGAGAGTTTGGGGATTTGGCTGTGATATTCCTGGAAGTTTTTCTTTTGGGATCTCTTTCAGGAAGTGATTGGTGAATTCCCTCAATTTCTATTTTACCCTAAGCTTCTAGGATCTCAGGGCAATTTTTCTGTATTATTTCCTTGAAAAATGAAGCCTAGGCATTTTTCCTAGTCATGATTTTCAGGTAGCCCAATAATTTTTAAATTATTTCTTCTGGATCTGCTTTCAAAGTTGGTTGTTTTTCCAATGAGATATTTCACATTTTCTTCTACTTTTGGGTTTTTTTTTTTGGAATAGTTTTATTTCTTCCTGATTTCTCACAGTCATCAGCTTCCATTAGTTCTGTTCTGCATTGGAAGGAGTTATTTTTCTTTAGAGAGCTTTTTTTATTTCCTTTTCCAGCTGGTCAATTCTACTTTGTAAGGTATTCTTCTCATTTGCCTTTTGTGTTGCTTTTTCCATTTGGCCTAAACTGGCTTTTAACATATTATTTTCTTCAGGTTTTTTTTTTTTTTGGTATTTCTTTCACCAAGCTGCTGATTTTGTTCCCATGATTTATCTGACTCTCTCTCATTTCTCCTCCCAATGTTTTCTCTACCTCCCTTAATTCCTTTTCTTTCTTTCTTTTTTTCTTTTTGAAAGACAATGGCGTTAAGTGGCTTGTCCAAGGTCACACTTCTAGGTAATTATTAAGTGTCTGAGGCTGGATTTGAACTCAGGTACTCCTGACTCTGGGGCTGGTGTTCTATCCACTCTATCCACTTTCTATTTCTCTTGGAGGTTTTAGATACAGAAGCTTTGACTTTGTCATCTTCTGAATCTTCCATGGGACCAAAGTAATTTTCTATGGTCAGATTCTTCTTTTTCTTTTGTTTGCTCATTTTCTCAGCCTACAATTAATTTACGACACTTCCAAGGCTTTAGGGGGTTTTGGGACACCCACAGGGACCTTAATTCCTTCAAGGTCTTATGAGAGGTGCTGACTGCTTTCTTGCCTGTGCTTTGGCTTGTGGATGACCACAGGCCCTCTCCTCTGCCCTGGTGCTGTGAAGAAGGTCCCTGCTTGGCTATGGCAGTATGGGGGCCCAGACTGCAACCTGAATCTGAGTGTGGGCAAACAACAGAGTCCTGCCCCATGAGAGCAGAGAGACCTCTGCAGCCTCTCCCCTGACCCCCTTACCATCTGTGGGCTGTGCTCTGGAGGTGCTGGGTAGCTTCCTTGATTCCCACTGCAGGTTCTCACTACAGGGCTTCTCTGAGGCCACACTCACTCCTCACTCACTCTGGTGTAGCAGAGCTCTCTCACCACCCCTTCAAGTTCTTCCCAGTGATCCCTGGGCCAGGAGGTCTGGAAACTGCCCCCTCTGCCATGGACCCTTGTGCCCCCAGGGATCTAGGTACCCAGCTTGGCTGCAGCTGCTTGCAACAGCTTTTTCCAAGTCCTGATCCAGTGAAACAGACATTTCCTGTGTAACTTCTAAATTGTCTTGGACTAGGAAATTGTATCACTCAGTCTTTCTGTGGGTTCTTCCCCTCTAAATTTTGACTAGAGTCATAATTTGATGACTTTTGGAGTTTTTTGGGGAACAGGTTTCTAGGAATTCCTATCTTCATGCTGCCATCTTGGCTCCACCCCTTCTACTAATGCATATTTTTTATTCATTTATTTTTATGTACATAGAATTTTTTTTAGGTTTTTGGCAAGGCAAATGGGGTTAAGTGGCTTGGCCCAAGGCCACACAGCTAGGTAATTATTAAGTGTCTGAGACCAGATTTGAACCCAGGTACTCCTGACTCCAAGGCCGGTACTTTATCCACTATGCCACCTAGCCACCCCTACTAATGCATATTGATGCTGATTCTAAGATTTAAGCCAGAGATATTAGTCATTGAGATGTAAATGACTTGCTCAGGTTCAATCTGCCAGAATGGGGTCCTAGATAGGACTTTGTTCTTGGTTCTCTTTAGCCATTAAATCAAGCTGTTTTTCTTTAAATAGTCATATCTATTGTTTTAATTCTTACATTACTAGAACAATGGGGGGAGGGAAGAAGGGAAGGAGGCAGGTAGAGAGTTAGAGAGAAATAGAGACAGAGACATATGTATACAGAGAGAGACAGAAACTGAGACAGAGACAAAAAGAAAAAAACAGAGAGACTAAGACAGAGAGACAGATGGGATGGGATGTAGGAGGAGATTGCATTCAACCTATGATTGTTAAAAGATCCACAGGAAGATGTGCCCCTCCAGCACAATGGATAACTCTCCTGTAGAGACTTAATGGGGGTCTCTAATGGATGAGAATTCTTCAAGAGTGGAAGCATCCTGGGTAACAATGGGTGAATGAACAGCCATCTGTAGTGGTAGAAAGGAAAACCTACATTGATGAGTTCATGGATCTTTAAGAGCATATGAGACCAAAAACCAGAAAGAAGAATTTTTTCTCTCCTTAATCTCTTGAATAATGTGCTCCATTAGCATTTTCTTAAGGTATCTGATAGAAGAAATTCTCAACTTTAAATAATATTGGCATGTGATTTGCCTAGTATTTGTGTATTGACATGTTACAATCTATTTTTAGGTATTTTTCAATGGAAACATTTTTATTGATATTTATATTTTCTAGAGTGGCCTCTTGTATTTTCTTCTGTGTTCTACCTTCTGTCCAGACAGTGTACTATAATGGAAAGAACCCTCAATTTGAAGGTTCTGAGTTTCAATTCCTAATTGCTATGTGACCCTGGACTAGTCACTTACATTATTGGATCTCAGTTTCCTTATCTGTAAAATAAGCACATGGGACTAGGTGACCTTTTAGGATTTGCCTTTTTCTAAATCTTCAATACGTTTACCATAGGAGCAAAGATTTAGAGGTGTAGTAACATTTTTCACTCCAACCCATTCTTTACACAGTTGTCAAAGTGATTTAAAAAAAAAATCCTAAGTCTCACCATATTTCTTCTTGCTCAAAAAACTCTGGTTGCTCTCTTTTATTTTTAGGTTCAAATTTAAAGCCTTCTGTTTGTAATGTAAAGCTCTTCCTAGCCTGACTCCTGTCTACCTTTCCAACTTTTTTCCCTTTAACAACCAACAACACTCTCCTCTCCCCACTCTCTGATTCAGACATATTATTACTCTCCCTCACATGTAGTTTTCCATCTTCTTTTTTGGGATCTTTTTATTGGTTACTAACTAGTTCTGGAATTTTTTTTCATCTTTGCCTCTCAGAATCAACAGTTTTTTTTCAAGATAATTAAAGCACTACCCTCTTTATGAGTACCTTCCCAAGCATTATACATACTAACACTTTCCATCCCCAAAGGACTATTTATTTTGCATACATTCTATAAGGCAAAATGTTATAAATATACACCATACATGTCAACATGTATGTATCCACAGTGTATATGTGTAATGTATTGTGCATACATTTTATATGTGCATATATAGACACAGTCTTGTATATATACAGGCATATTTGTGTTTTTATTTATATATATATGTATATATATACACACACACACACAGATACACTGACACAAACATGTGAACATAGTAGACAATCAATGCGTGTTGATTGATGTTTTAATTTGATTGCTCTAATATGGTCATTCATAGTTTTTCAGCACTGGAGGGAACCCTGAGAGTTCATCCAGTTTTACCATGGCTTTTGAATAGTATCAGAAAGTCAGCAAAGTCAAAGAGACCTCAGAAATCTTTTATTCAACTACTCTTTTTTATAGATGAGAAAACAGACCCAGAGAAGTTAAGGGATTTGCCTGGATTGAATACTTGGTTAGTGACACAAATAGGAGTCATTCACTGGATATGACAATCTAACCCATATGACGTATCTCCCAACTTTCTTTATTAACCTACTCTACTGTTTATAAATCCTGTCATCTAATTCTATCTTCTAGCTAGCCCACAACTCTCATGTCTCAAGTTCAACCTGAACCATTCTACCCAAGGCAGGGATTGAGCAGTTGGTATCCATGACTATTCATGAAATCAAAGATTATATAATAATTCCTGCTTATTTTTTCCAAATAGAATAATCCAAATATCTTTCATATTTTTATATTTTGTAATCCAACCTGAGACTGTTCAATATGTTCTATTATCCTGCATTGTTCTCATTCCTGTTTCTATGCTCCCCCCTTGAACTTTGGGATGTTTAGTAGAACATAGAATTGTCCTAAGAGTCTGCCCAAAGTTGGACACAATGGGAAGACTGTAAGATCATCAAAAAGAGTGGGGACAAACCTTGGAGGGTATGTTGCAGTGGGGATTTTGATTCAGGTATGACTGGGACCAGATTGTCAATGAGATCCTTTCCAACTTTTCTTCTAAGATTTTGATGTCTTTTACTCCCCAAGAAGACCAAGTTATCAGGGACGGTGATGCCATGACAAGAGGATTTTGTTTCTCAGTTGATTAACTAAACTTCTAAATCTGGGCATGTCACTTAACATTGCTGAGCCTCAGTTTCCATATCTGGAAAATTTGGATAATATTTAGCTTCTCATATGGTGGTTAAAATGAAGATCAGATGATATAAAACATGTGAAGGTTCTTTGACAAATGTAATATATGAGCATACAGTACATCATTAGGAGGAAGAAGTGTGGAGAGATGAATGAGGGCAATGCAAAGAGTGAGAACAGCAAGAGCCACCAGAAGTCTTTGTTGGGTCATAGTGTGGAGAGGCTCTAGAGGGTGTTTTTTGGATGCCTTCCTTCTCTAACTCAGTAGAATAAGATACATGCATCATTAGACATACATAGGCTAGAATTTTAATCTTTTTGCCCACCAATTTAGATGCCAGGATGAAAGGAGCAATTTAATAGGTCACTGTATTCTTTTTTGGCCTTTGAAAAGGATAGAAAATTAATAAGAGTATTTCCTCTGGCTGCCAGTAGTTTCTTTGGTGTAGCCTTTGAGGTCAAGGCTGCCTGTGGCAATAAAGTATCAATGTGTCAATTTTGGTTTCAAGTCCTCTTGAAACTCAGGCTTGGTCTCTGGCCTCCAGCCCAGCATTATGTGTGGCCTCAGGCCCACCCATTGCCTTGGCCTCATCCTATGTCTTGGATCTGGTACTCGGCCTCTCTTCCTTGCCAGAGGTCTAAGCATCATGCAGAAAGGTAAGTAGGTTCCAAATTGAGATCTACATAGAAGTCAGAGGAGAGCTGCTGGCATTGGCCGCTGGATCTGATTACACCTTCTCACCTTAAAATTTGATTCTGTTGATGGCAAGCTTATTCTCTTTCCTGCCAAAGACCTAGACTCTTCCTGGGATTGTAGACATATCTTTATTTCCTGTGGTTAGTTTGGAGGGAGGGCTGTTGCCCTGGCAATCTCCGGTCATCTCTCCCCTGCCCACTCCTTTCTTGTTAAAGCATTAGATATAGGTACTTGATTGGGGCAGAAGCTGAAACCAGTTAGAGGCATTCTTTCTTTTTCTTGCATTATCTCCCCTTCAAAGGAAGAAGCCAAGTCTGTGGAAAATGGTAGAAAAGCTTGGGATCTTTTAAGACTTGAATTGACTCTAGGAATATGTAATAAAGTGAGTTTAAGAAGTAGATTTTTTTTTTACTTTACTTTGATTAAAAATGCCAAGAAAAATGTGATGAATTCTCAATGTGCACCTTACATTAAAATATCTGCACATAACCATGGGTATATAGCTGCATACTCTTCATTTCCAGAGTGCCGCTTATTCAGAACTGGCCCCTTCAAAGTAGACTGGGATAAAAGTCAGTAGCATAATATAGTAGAAAAATTCAGGGTCAGGACACCTGACCTTCCTAAGGTCATTCCCTTCCTAAGAGTTGTGTGAAACAAAGTGTTTTGACCACTTAAAAGTACCATCATATAAATGTGAGGAGGTGCAGTCCTGGAGACAGGATTTGAAGTCGAATATGCTCTCAGATGCTTAAAAGTTGTATGACCCTGGCAAGGCATTTAACCCTGTTTGCCTCAGTCTCCTCATCTATCAAATGAACTGGAGAAGGAAATGGCAAACCTCTATTATCTTTGCCAAGAAAACCCCAAATGGAATCACACAGACTCAAGTGTGATTGAAATGACTATACAACAACAGTTCCTAGAATATCAAATTGTTACATAGTATTCACAAATGACAAATAGCTTTTAGCTAATGTTAAAATACTCGGCAAATGTCCAGGTACTTCTGAAGGTCATCTGAATCTGTCCACTGTTCTGTGAGGAACTTGCTGCCTTTTGTAGACATATCACAAGATCTTTTGAAGAAGACCTAGCTTCAGATTCCAAAGGGCTATTTTTTATGCATGTCCCTTTGGACAAGTCATTTGATTTCTCTGGATTTCATTTTCTTCACTCTAAGGTGATGATGATGATGACATTTGTCCTTTGTTCTCAAAGAAGACTATGACATCAGGGAGGTGATGCCATGGCAAGCACATAAATTGAATTTGGAGGAGGGACTGTGTTTAGTCACCAGCCTCACTTTCTCCTCCAGAGTCATCTAGGTCCACTGGCCAGATGTGAATCAGGAAGACTAAAGATGAACCTGGATGTGAGGCAATCAGGATTAAGTGACTTGGCCAAGGTCACACAGCTAGTAAGGGCCAAATGTTATGAGGTCCTCCTGACTCCTAAGCCAGTGCTTTATCTACTGTGCTACCCAGCTATCCTTCCCTCTGAAGTGGCTGACCACCTCTTCATGTTGGGAGAAGCTGAGGTCCTTTGAAATTAAAAGATGTTCTCTTCTAACTAAGGGGCAAAGCATGCAGATTGCCTTCCCACAGAAAAGGGTTTGAAGTTGGTAGCTCTATTATAAGTAAACCTTGAAATTATAATGTAAACCTTGAAATCTTTTATCTAGAGGGAATATGAATTTAGCATCACACACACACACACACAGAAAAGATCATATTCTAAAATCTTTTTCAGTATAGACTGAGAACCCTTATATATATATATTTCTATCTCTGTGTAACTATGTACTTATCTATCATGTATATATCTTTAATATAAGTTGGAGAATGCTATTATTATGGATAAATTCCTATTAGAATAAATATTTTATTTGAATCTTGGCATCCATATGTCTACTCAAAGAATTCTTTTAAGTATCTATCTTGATTCAATTTTGTTTGTAATTAGATCTATAATCTTCCCAGCTATAACTGTTGTCCCTCAGAAGAAGGATGCTCCTCATTACTTGAGTATTGGTTTATTTTGTTTTGTTTTCAATTGATAAAGCATAATGGTTCACTATAAAATGTTGGTCTGGAAGTCCAGAAGTTAAGTTTGTGTTGTTCAATCTTGTCTTATTCTCTGTGATCTTATGGACCACAATGGCATGTCAATACTATCCATGGGGTTTTCTTGGCAAAGATATAGAAGTGATTTATCATTTCCTCAGTTAAATGACTTGCCCAGGGTTGCATAGCTAGTGAGTACCTGAGGCTGAACTGAACTAGTCAGGTCTTCCTGACTCTAGGTATAGTGCTCTCTTCACTGAATCACCCAGCTGCCTCCATGCCCATAATACTAGTTATGTTTTTTTAGGAGAGAAAACAAATACTCTTCTAACATAAAAATTCCTATATTTGGATGTGTCAAGGGATAGATAGAAAAGACTTTATTTCTGACTCTTAGAATTAATGACTGAATTAAAGAGTCATAGATTAGAAGAATTTCTCCCAAAGTCAACTCATCCGTTTTTGGTCTCAGTGTACTTTTCTGCAAAGTGAAGAGTTTATTTTGCAGATAATGAGATGTTTTCAGTCATTTCATATAAATTGAAATAGGATATTTCATGGGATTATGGACTTTAAACTAGAAGAGAGGTCCATTTAAATCGATGGGGAAACTGAGTCCAAGAACATTATACAAATTGAAATTGAAAGACTTGGGACCGTAATTCAGTTCTAATTCCAATTTAAAATCTTTCCTTCTATCACATTTATGCTTTCTTTACTTTGTTTTGGAATGAGTATAAAACTTCTGTCAAGTCAAAGTGTTTTGTTTTGAGAAAGATTTAAACATTGAAACAGAATATGCAGGTTCCTTGTTGTTATGTAGATGAAACTTGTGTGAATCCCTGAGGTCTTTTTGAGAATCAGATTTGATGAAGCTATTGTTTGCTTGAAACTATTTCTCTTTTCTTTTCTTATATAAATAAAAATAATTGAATTTGCCATTCCAAAATTTTGACATTTCTAGTGTATGGAAACTTCATTCTAATTTTTTTTTAAAAAGTGATTCTAAAAAGCTTTTAACTCTAAAATAGAATTTTTCCTTCTGATCTCCTCTCCCCACCATTTTTGGTCAGCATGACAAGGTGAAGTATCTGATATCAAGATTTTGGTGATCTCTGGCAGAAATTAATATATTTATTTGTGCATATATTATATTCTTGTAGGTAAAAGTTGTTATGTTTTCATAATTTTATGCTCAGTGTCTAGTTCAGTGCTTTGCACATAATAGATATTTCATAAATGTTTATTAAAATGGAATTGGGCAAGCTACTATCCTTAGAAATGGCAACAGGATACACATTACTCTATAGATTGAGTGCTATACCAAGAAAATTGCCAAAATAATTCTTTTTAAAATTAGAGAAAATAATATTAAAATTAATTTGGAAGAATGAGAGTCCAAGACTATAAAGAGATATAAATGAAATAAATAGAAAGGCAAGTTTCACATGATCAGATTTCAAACTATGCTACCAAGGAATAATAGCACAGTTGATAGAGTACTTACTGGGCCTGGAATCAAAGACCTCAGTTCAAATTCAGGCACAGTCTCTTGCTAGTTGTATGACCCTGGTCAAGTCTCTTAACCCTGTTCCTCTCAGTTTCCTTATCTGTATAATGCCTAGAGACAGAAATGGTAAAACACTTCAGTATCTTTGCCAAGAAAATCCCAGTTGGGGTCAGGAAGAGTTGGACACCATTGAAACAACTGAACAACAACAAAATGGTAGAAAATTAAGAAAATAAGAGAGCTGGTGAATAGAATGTTTTAGAGTATCAAGGCTAATTGAAGGAGAAGGGTAACATAAAAATAGTAATGAATTTGAAGTCTTAAGATCTGCTTTTTAACTTCTGGCTCTGCCTTGTAGAACCCATGGAATCTTGGATAAAAGTCATTCTGATCCTTGATTTTCCTCTCTGTGAAATTTCAGGTTATCACTAAATGGTTTTGAGGGCCTTTTCTGCTCTAAACCTGTGATCTTATGGTCCTATGACTTAGAAATACTGGATTCAATACATTAGTTCTATAAACCAAATGTAACATGGGCTATTCTGGCCACCTCTACTAAAAGTTATATGTATTATATTTAACCCTTCCATTGTGGTTCTCAGGGACCCTTACAGGGGTTGGAAGTATCTAGGCTTTCTGCAAATGATTCTAGCTAGACCCCACCAATGATGTTCCATTAATTGTCTGGATGGGTTCCCTAAACCTCAGTTCTATTCAAACCTGTTGAACTTTTGAAAACACATATTTAACTCAAAGATGTAAAACAAATTATATAAACACATTCTATAACACATGGACCTTTATCCCCTCTGTGTATTACCTCAGACTCTGAGGAAGAGAAGGGAATTAGGTTCATAACTTGTTGATTCCTTATACAGCATAATCCAAAGCCCTCCCTAGGCTTAAGTCCTAGGCACCCTTACTTCTCAGAATTCCCCTTCTGGATAGTCTGGCTGCAACATTCCACCATAATCCTTCCTTCAAGATTGTCATGGTCCAGTGAGGATTACCTCTAGCACCTGAAATTGAGGATAATAAATAAAACAGAATAGAGACCCTATGCCCATTTCTTGAAATGAGGTAAAAGCTAAAGGTTGGAAAGATAGCACTCCCCCCAACTGGGTTCAATTCATGTCATCCATTCATTAGATGAACTATGTGGGTGATATTTACTTTTTGATTTAAGCAGAAAAGAATATGCAGGGAAGAAAGAGACTATCCCAGACTGAAAGTGATAATGACAATTCTGGCTATTGAAGGAGAATATTCCCATTCACAATTAGATGGTTCAGTGGCTAGAACATTGGGTTTAGAATTAAGAAGACCTAAATTCAAATCTAGTGTAGGATATTTGCTTTTTATGTGATCTCGGGCAAGTCACTTAACCTCTGTTTGGTTTAATACACTAGAGAAGGAAATAGCAAACCACTCTAGTATCTTTGCTAAAAAAATCCCAAGGATAGCATGGTCCATGGTCATGAAAGGTTGGACACACCTGAGCAACAACAAAAATTCCCATTCACAAAGTAGGGGACCCCTCCCTAGAGAAGCAGAGTGCCTCCATGTTAGACAATCTGGGCATGCTCCAAGGTCCCATTATATAAAAAAAAAATAAACAATAGAAAAAAGGATTCAATTCTAATAAGAAATATTGGGGGAAAATGTGTTTCAAATTAGTAAGCACTAATTAAGTGCCTAATATATGCCAACACTGATAAATTCTGGGGATACAAAGAAAGACCATTTTTTAAAGGTTTTTGTAAGGCAAATGGGGTTAAGTGGCTTGCCCAAAGCCACACAGCTAGGTAATTATTAAATGTCTGAGACCGGATTTGAACCCAGGTACTCCTGACTCCAGGGCCAGTGCTTTATCCACTATGCCACCTAGCCGCCCCGAAAGACCATTTTCTAAAGGACTTTAATACCAAGCAAAAAACAGGGAGCCACTGGAATTTATTGAGTAGGGACTGCAGGGTATGTGACATTTAGGAAGATAACTGAGTGGAGGATGTCCTAGAGTAGGGAGAGACTTGGTTAAAGCGGGCCAGCTGGAAGGCCACTGCAAAAGTCCACATGTCAGTTCTTATGGCCCTCATGGTAGAAGTTGGACAAGAAAAGAAGAAGGCAGCAGGCTGAATATGGAGAGCAAGAGTGGCAAGTGAGATTAGGAAATTGAAGACAACACTCAGGCTGAAGGAGGATGGTGATGCCCTCCATAGCTATTGAGAAGGTTTAATAGGGAAGAATTTTAGACAAAAGGTAGTGAGTTCTGTTTGAGTCTATTAGAGTTGTGTTTGAGTCTATTAGATATCCAATATACAATGGCTACAACAGTGGAGAGGAAGTCAACATGGAAAAATAAAACTGGTTGCATACATTGATCACATTATCATAGAGCCAATGTTATAGAACATTTCCCTCTTTTCTATTACTAATAATTAATTTTGGGGAGCTTTATTGGGGGAAGTATATTTTATAAAGGGTTTTTGTTGGAAAGTATTCTTTGTGTCCCAACAAATATGAAAATAAATTTACAGAAGAAGTTGAATTATAAAGAGCATTAATCTTGGCCATAGATTCTATGTGTTCAAATCTTGACCCTATCATTTATAAACTCTAATCACTTTGAGCAATGCTCAATCCCCTTGGCCCTCAGTTTCCTTAACTATAAAATATAGATAATGACTACTCTGAGAAACAGTATATTAGAGTAGCTAGATGGCTAGCCTTAAAGTAAGAAAAACCTATTTTCTTCAAGTTCATTTTCACTGTATGACAGTGGGCAAGTCAATTAACTTTTAGAGCCTCAAGGAAATTTCAAAAGAAATATAGATTACCAAAAAATTGTCATTGTGCATTGGTCAAAGCATTTTCCATTCAGAGAGTCCTTTGGTGCTGATAAAATCATTGGTCCAGGCCAAAGAAACTTCCTAAAACAAAACTAACCCTGTGAGATCTGACAGTCAAGTGAGATAATGTAGAAGCAAACTTTTTGTAAATTCTAAAGAGACATATTTCTTTCATGTTGAATATGGTACCTAGGGAATTTGGTGGAAGGTTCAAATCTCATTGCTAAATAGCAGGTTGGACATTATTAACATTTCATAGCTCTTCAGAAATGTTCCCATATGAGAAATAAGCTTCCAAAAGCTAGCATTAATTAGGTTCTACTGATGGTCAGAGATGTGTGAAAAATAATAGACAAAAAAAAAGATTCATGACTAATTACAGGTGTGCAACGGGATGTAACTGAGCATAAAATATCAGTGATTCTCTTTTTTCAGTGAGATGCTCAGGTGTAACAGAAAGCCAAGAATTCTGTTTTATTTAAAGAATTCCTGAAGTATAGTTATTCCTTCCACATCATGGGGATTACAGATATGGTGCCCAATTATCTGGAAAATTCGAATAAAATTTTTGTCCCTCCTTTGTACCAAAAAAAAGACTGAATTTTTTTCTTTTTCTTTTATGAGGTATTTATAATACCTTATTGTAAAATTTAGATTAAGCATTTCTCAGTTTCTAAACTTCTGTGTCATCTGCTGGCTTTCATGTATCATCTGCAACTTCCTGTGACTTCCCATTTATAGTATTTTTTTTTGCTGATCTATGATATATCAATACCACAATGGAAAAAGTTGCAATATTCAAGGGATAACTTTATGGCATGTTTCCAAAAACAAACAAACAAAATAAAATGATGAACTTATCAAGTGTGAATCAGAGACAAAGTAGTTTTTATAGTAACTCTCAGATCAGTGACAGAACTGAGAAGTGGATTCAGCATGGCTTAGTGGTTTGGACCTTTAATCTCTGTTGCTGGGGGAATCTCTGCCTGGTGAATCATTTTATCAGAGTTGGAATAATGATGATTGAGTGTTTGCATTAAATCATACAGCGATATCATGCTCTCCTGGAAGCAAAGGCTTACCAGGCTATCTGAGGGCAGGGCAAACTGACCTACATCAGAAAAACTGAGTAGGTCAAAGCTTCCAGCAAGTTAGTTTTATGATTGAACTATTAGTAGCTACCTCTTCTAACTGGGAAGGAGGGGAAAAAACCAGTATCCTGCCCCCTCAAAAAATAATGGATTTAGAAATGTAGGTCATTGGTTTTATATGTGGGAATTTTCCCTTCCAGCCCCCATTGCTGTAAATTATTTCCCGTAGCCTAGAATGAAAGTTGGATGGAAAACATAATTCAGACACAGTAAACAAAACTTAAAATTTAGAAGTTTGATATTTCCTGGAACTTTTTAAGTTTTAGAATGAGATTGCTATTATTAGACAGATATATGTATCATATGATTTTGAGCTGGAAGAGAATTTTAGATGATCTTATCCAAGAAAGGCTTCATGGAAGAACTATAATTCCTGGGAGCTTTTGAAATAGCAAAAGTTGGTGAATGATTTGAGGAAGCTACTCTGAGTTTAGAAACTAAAGAAAGTGGGCAGCTGATGCATGATATTTCTTTGAAAGAATAGAATGATTTTCCAGATCAAGTTCAATTTTCGTTTGACTATAGTTTCTAAGTATTGCCAAAATCTGTCCCTTTTGGGTAATATGCATCAATAACTGTGTTCCAGGACTGACTAATGATATCTTTTTGAGCAGGGATTTGCTCTTGACCAGTTGCTTTCTTCTTTTTTGACCTCTGGGCAGTCATGCAATGTGGTTTGTGTTTATGTGGGTTCAGGGCCTGAGGTAATGGTGGTGTTGGGCAAACCATTGGAATATTTTTTTTGCCTTTTCTCTTTTCTTCCATCTCAAGAACTATTATGTCTTGTGAATCAATCAAAAGTCAAAGAGTACCCAGATACTTTATTTTTATTTTTAACTCAATAAATTCATAGTTTACTCTTGAGTTTTTATGTTGTATGATAACATTCTATACTTTGGGAATTCACAGAGCAGAATAGACTTCTTTGGCTTCCTCCTACTCTTGAGGGTCACCACAAAGAAGGAAACCCCTGACCTTCAATGCTCATTGTTTCTGTAAAACTGTAATTAATTCTTTATCTATTTTCATATGAGAGCTTTTCTAAAGTGGGAAAGATGGCTAGCAGTGAGTCTTGAATTTTCCAGTTCCAACTGAACTTTCCTTGAATGGAGAATTGCTAGGATTATGGGGTAAATCTGAGGCTAGACATTTGTATCTGGGGATAGATCTTGAAAGAGGAAGAGGGTAAATGAGAGAAGAGAAGGAGAGAAGGTGGGAGGGAGGGTGAGAGTGATTTTGGAGGGCATTCCAGAGCAATTTTCACCCACTCAGGGAAAATTAAAGGACTCAGGGGAGAACTGGAATACCTCTATCCACTCTGCCTCAGACTCTCTGCAGATTATTATTGGGATTATTGCTTAACAGGACCTGAGTCACCATGATTAAGTGTTATCCTTAATGTACATGTGGGCTTGATTCCTGCCCTGAAGGTAGTACTGACAGACTAACTAGTAGGCCAATGTCAGAGGACAGGGCATTGTTGCAGTTATTCTATTAAGTAATTTTCAGGCTGCAAAGAAAGCATGTTTCCCTTTTCCCTCCCCTGGCAATCTTATTCATTCTCATGTCCCTCAGCAACTACACTGCAACTGAAGTACACTACTCTTTGTGCTCAGAATTGATTGTTGAGCAAATTACTGACTTGACTCCCCCTGCTTCCTATACCTTAGAACAACTCCTCCTTCATCTATCCTTCACAACTCATCTCAGATGTCACTTGCTCTGTAAAGTCTTCTCTGGAGCAGGTAAGCCCCTGAACCTCATTTAGCAGTTTGTTAATGTCTAGTGCCCTATGTAACTATTTACATTCTTGCTAATTGTACATTATAATTATGTCTTACTTTCCTACTAGGCTAAGGAATTGAAAGTTGGGGGGGGCCTATTTAGTCTCAACTTTGTATCTTCCCCAGGATGACCACAAGGTTCTCTACATAGTAGAATCTTAAATGGGAATATCACTTTTCCAGATAAGGCAACTGAGGGTCAGAGGTGAAATGATTTACATCAGGTTAAAAAAGAAGCGAGTGGACAGGTTTAGAATCCATGTCTTCTGGCTCTAAATCCAAAAGCCTTTCTATGTAGCCTCTCTTTCCCCCGAGGTTTATTGACTTGAATTCAGCTTCAGTGACTTCTTTTTCTTCAGAAGGCTAAATGTGGTAATTAGTCATTACTGTTGCTATTATGCATTAGTAATAATTTTATATAGCACCCACTGTGATGTGTGTTCTCTGAAGCATGGCCCTTACTGATTGGGAGAAAAGGGACAGGGTCAATGGCTCATATCCTTCCAAATTATACTCTTGCCTATTACTATTACCCTTCTCATAAAGAAGGATGATGTTTGGTAATAGGGAAAACAGAATGTTGCTTATATGAGTGAACAATTAGTCTCTTTGTATAGCTCTAGGCATTAATTTTTTTTCATGTGGCTATTTTTGCCATATTCCTGATGGATTATAAAGTTACTTTTGTTTTTCAGTTCTGATGTTTGAATTTTAAAACTAGAAGTGATCTTCAAAATGATTTAGTTCACCTCCTTCATTTTAATGATGCAAAAACCAAGGCACAGTGTGGTTAAGTGAATTCTTGAGGGTACATATAGTGAGTGGCAAAGCTAGGATTAGAATCCAGCTTCTGTGGAATTTCTGCTCTCCCTCCATTACTGTCAACTTTAGCATTTCACAGAATTGCAGAATCTCAGAGTTAGAAGGAACCTAAGAGGCCATGTAGTCCACCAAACTGTTCAGTGATTGTCTGCATAAATTCTCATCAAATTAGCTTTTCTGCTTTCCCCTATGTTGGATAAATCTTCATTCTGAGTACTCTTGATGAGTGGAAATGTAGAGGATGTATAATGAGGGAGAGATTCCTTCCCAATAAACATTCTTGATCTTGTTACTGTCTCTGTACTCATTCTCCCTCTGTCTCTACTTGTCTTAAGTATTTTTCTCTCCCAGGCAGAGACTGAGGGGGTGGAACCCAACAACATATGTGTAAAGGCATGCAATCCTAAACTAAGCTTGCTATCTGTATCTGTCTTATCTCAGTCCCTTGTGTAGTATTAATTTTCATTCAATATGCTTTTGAAAAACTAAGGTGTATTTTTTAAGGTGGAATTGATGTGTGCTGAAAACACTGGATTGATACATTTAGGACCTGAGCATAATTGATATCACCTAGGGAGTATTAGTAACAGTAGTTTACCCCTGGCACCCCCTTTAGCAGACCTTATTACTCAGACCTCCTCATATATTTCCTGGACTGTTCAGAATATATGAATACTGTATGTATGTTGGTTTATGAATTATCACAAGAAACTGTATTTATACTACAAAACCACTTCTCATAAATCACCTGAGGTAATTATAATGATTTCAGCTCTTTGATGCCATAATTACAGTTTGTTGCTGTTCAGTCATTGTTGACTCTTTGTGACCCCTTTGGGTGTTTTCTTGGCAAAGATACTGGAGTGGTTTGCCCTTTCCTTCTTTAATTCATTTTACAGATGAGAAAACGGAGGCAAACAGGGTTAAGTGACTTGCCTAGGGTCACATGGCTAGCAAGTGTCCAAGATTGGATTTGAACCCAAGAAGATGAGCCTTCCTGACTCCAGGTCTGGTACATTATCTATTGTGCCACTTTGCTTCCCATCAGTTGTATATATTTCCTTTGAATTATTTTTTTTAAATAGATAGCATCCTACCTCAGAATGAAGAAAAACTGAGTTCAAGTCTCATTTTTGACAGAAACTGAAGGTGAGACTGTGCCTGATATTATCTTCTCAGGACCCTAGATACATCTTTTAATATTTAATATTTATATTAGTAGAGAGAATTTCTTTATCAAGAGTTCTGTACTTTTGCAAGAGAAGTGGCTTCATTTAGGTTCACACATATTGCTCATGGAAGTGAATTCTTCTCCAAGTGAAGCAAACTGGCATTATGTGATGATTGAAACTTAATCAGTGTGCAGCTAGGTGGTGCAGTGGATAAAGCACTGGCCCTGGAGTCAGGAGTACCTGGGTTCAAATCCAGTCTCAGACACTTAATAATTACTTAGCTGTGTGGCCATGGTCAAGCCACTTAACCCCATTGCCTTGCAAAAACCTAAAAAAAAAAAAGAAAAGAAACTTAATCAGTAAACTTACTAGCATCATACTTAAAATTTTATATACTGAGAAATAGAATCACCAGCTCATACTTTCAAGAATTTTATCTTTTCAATGCTTCAACTCAGTGCTTAGAGGAGAGAAAGAAGGTGAGAAAAGTACAGTTTTCTGAAGGAAGAAAGATGGGAAGAAAAGCACCTCTGCCATTGCTCCTCATTGTTTCTGTTCCCATTGTGCGTGTTTCAGTTGTTTAGCCCCTTCCCAAGTTTTAGAGACCACCACCAGTAGATTAAAGTTGGAAGCCTCCAGTTTACACTGGTTAGGATGGAGAAAAGGAGATGGAGTGAGTGAAAGCCCCAATACCATTGCCAGAACTGCTTTTAGAGAAGATGAAGATTTTGGCATAACAAATCAGAAACCTAAGAACATTTGCCAAGGTGGTGGTTCCATTCTTTGATGCTATTAATCTAGTACAGTGCTCCATTTTGGGGCTCCAAATGGATTTCATAGGATTTAGTGTGTTTTTTTCTCAGAACCTAATTGCCATGAATAAACATTGATGCTGTGGGTAAAATGCATTTAGGGTTTCAAACAAATGTCTTTTGTGTTATAACCTGTTGGGAAGTCAAAAGCACTGCTACATTTGTTTGTTACTATTGATTATACTTTCTTTCTGACCCTTCTAGTTGTCTAGACAAATTAGAGCAAAAATCAATTAACTTCAACAAACATTTATTAATTGCTTCCTGTGTACAGAAGCATTTATTTTCTCATGCAAAATCTCAAAAACTTGTTATTCCTCTAACTTTCCCTGAGATTTTAATTCCTCCTTTGTGATTGCTCAGCATTATGATTGAGTTGGAATATTATTTAATTGGAATATATTTTTGAAAGTACTCAAAAGAGTTTGATCTTTTTTGAACATTCTTTTATCCTCTTTCTCATCCATTACTCCGCCTCCTCCTATCCTTCCAGACCAACAGGGACTTGATCATTTCAGAGCTGGTGTCAATTATAATTAATTCTTTCTTTTATGACTTTGCCACATGAAAACACATTTAAAACAAACCAAGTGAACATTAAAAGGCAAAATTGGATTCTGACTTGGGTGGTCCAGTTCATTTCAGGCAATGAACTTTGCTCTAGGACGCAGACATAAAAATCTTACATGTGACTAACCCATTGTAGAATCATTATATGTTTTATTTTTTTAATGACATACACAATTTTAAAATGTTTTTATATTCTCTTGAACTATTTGTTTATTTTATATAGCTACTATTTCCACCTCTACCATTCCTATGGTTCTTCCTCAATTTCAAAAAAAAAGAATTTCTACAAACAATACCAGAGAAGGCCCACTGGCTTATTGCTTTAATTTGGGTATCTTTCTGCTCTTGGAAAGCTTCCATTGCATCAGCTGATTCCCCACTGCATTTCTCTCCTTCCTAAATACCTTTTCTCTAGGACTTGTTATTGCTCATAGAGTCCATAGCAGTTTTCCAAGTCCTTTTGTGGTCTTTAATCAGAGAGCATATGTAGTAAGCAAATCAACAGTCTTAGTGTGGACATATACTCAATCTAATTCTTCAGTTTTCCAGTATCAGGACAGTCATAATAACTACTCATCTCCTTATTATATTACCTCAGTGCTTATATTCACCACAATGAAGTTGAAGCTGATTTTGATGCTTTGTAAGAGTGCTATTTCTGTCCAGTGCACTGCTTTTTCCAGGTAAATTAGGTTTTAAACAATTAAATAGGGCTTAATGACCTTGGATGAGCTTGCTCAATATACTCTGGCATATTACTGAAATTCAAAAGTTGCATGCATTGGGTACAACCTTGGTGCCATTTAAATAACAGGTAAAAACTTCTACTTAAGGTTTCCTCAAGGAACTTATCCAGTTCTCCATACTTTTTTTGTGTAGGACCCCACTGCAATATTCAATTCATGTGCAAGTCAAGACATCATGATATCATTAATGATCTTTGAGAATGAAGGACAGAAAGAACTGCAAAGGGAAACAATTAAGGCAGTTAGGGAGGTCAGCAGCCATTCTTGCTATAGGATTCATTGTTCTTGCTATAGGATTCATTGTATTAGAGAAAGGTTATATCCAGTTTGCTTCCCTAATTATAGCTTCCTATGATGACTATCCTCTCTACCTTCCCCTCATTCCTTTAATGTTTCCATTTGGCCTTGGTACCTCCTGCCCATCTATGCCTTCAGGTTCCCTTGGTGCTGTCCTTCATCTATCATCTCTATTTCTGTATGTATGGTTTTTGAGAGAGCCACATGTTTCCCTAGAGGGGTCATGGAGATGCATAGATAACTTTCTAGGGAACTGAATTTGTGTTTTTGTGGAGACATCTGATAGCAACCACAAAAATGAATGCTTCACTATTTCAACCTAAAACATCCATCATTCTAGTTCTTGGGTGGGACTGCATGATAGTTACTTCCAAATTACTTGAAAAGCTATCTAGTGGAAGAGATATTAGACTAGTTTTGCTTAGTCTAAGAGGACATAATAATAATTAAGAAGAATCCATTGCACTTAATGTCCCAGAACTTAGAATTTTCCATTAAGGCACTTTCCATTTGTAGTAGTAATGAATTTTCCATTGCTAATGGTCTTCTAGTAGGGCCAGAAAATTACTTATAGAAATTGCTTTAAAGATAATTCTTGCCCACATATGGATTGAACTTTTGAAATTCCTTTCAAATGTTCATGAGATTTTTTTATTTTATAATAAGCTTTAAAATATGGACTTTGAATTATTGAAATAAGTTTTGTTAGTGTTATTTGTTTGGAAATAACATATTCATTGATCATTTAATTGATTGAGTTTATTTTTTGAGGAGGCATTCACTAATGACATCTGGGCTGAGAAGAGATTTGATTTCTAGTCTGGACTGTGCCATCACATATCTCTGAAGTGTGAACAAACCATTTATCAATTCTAGACTTCAATATTTTCATATAAAAATGGCAGATAGTAGGAGTTGACCTCATAAAGATTTTCTTATGAATGGCCTGCCTACACTGAGCATCTCCTCACTTATGCCCTTACAGGTCTTACCAAATCACTATCCTATTTATTAAACTACATTGGCTTTCAGATCAAATATAAAAATAATGAGTTTGGCTTTTAGAGACCTTCATAGGGGACAGGCACAGTGGACAGAGCACTGGCCCTGGAGTCAGGAGGACCTGAGTTCAAATTTGACCTCAGACACTTGATAATTGCCTACTTGTGTGACCTTGGGCAGGTCACTTAACCCCATTGCCTAAACCAAATAAAATTTTTAAAAAATTTAAAAAGTCCTTTATAACCTGGCCCTTTCTTTATTTTTCAGTTTTCTTATACTTTACTCCCATGTACTCAGAGTGACACTGGCCTTATGGCTGTTCCTCATATATCCCCCCACCTCCAAGAATCTTTACTGGCTGTTTGCCATACCTGGAATGTTCTTTTTCTTTACCTGCACCTACTCAATTTCTTGTTGTATTCTTCTTCAAGAAGACTTTTATGCTCCTGTCTAACATTAGTTCCTTTTCTCTGAGACTATCTCTAGTTTATCACATATATTAGTATAATGTCTTGTATATAGGTGTTTGAATGTTGATTCCTCCCATTAGATTGTGAGTTCCTTGAAAGCAGTAACTTTTCTGTTTTCTTTTTCTTCCTTGGCATCCTTAGTGCTTAGCAAAGTACCCAGGACAAGTGGGTACCTAATAAAAGTTTGTCTTGACTAATGCCTCTTCTATTTCTAATGTTTCACAGATTAAATTGTGGATATGGAAGTAAAATGAAACAAAACTTTATTTGAGGGTGGGAAGTAATTCTCCATCTATAATTTTATTAGTAAGCAGAAGCCTGGTAAGGAAACTGTCTCCACCAATACATAGTGAAAATAATTCTTAAATTTATTGTGATAGAGCATTGCTTGGAATGCTGAAATGTTAAGTGATTTGCTAAGCGTCATATAATTAATATGTGTTAGCAATGGAACTAGTCAATGAAACTATGTTTTACTGACTCTTAGGCTAGTTTTTTAAACCACTGTATCATACTTTCTGAAGAAATAATGAAGCTAAGCATATTATTGGGAAAAAAATACAAAATTCTGAAAGAACTTTCAAAGAATGAATGGTAGAAATGAAGAAAATAATAAATCAGAAATGCTTTAAAAAGTTTATATGTAGTAGGTATTTCTCTGCCTTCTAATTATGAACTTAGTACTTACAACTAACTTCACTGGTCAGTGGAAAAGGGCATGTGGTGGGAAAAGAGAAAAGACACCTTTAAGACCTGATTTTTCTTAAGAATATTTGGAGAGAGGGAGGAGGGCCTGTAGTACCTTATATAAGTTGTTGTCATATAATGTTGTTCTAATGCTTCTATTAAAAATAATGCCAACTGGATGAATCAGAGTTCTTTTAGACTAATACTGGATATGAACCAGTAAAGTTTTGGTGGTTTATGCTGTTATGGGAAATCAGAACTCTGACTCTGCATATTTCCTAGGAGTTATGTTTATGTGGAGTTGTTTCAGTCATGTCTGACACCTCATGAACCCATTTTGAATTTTTTTTTTGGCAAAGATATTGGAGGGTTGAGCAATTTCCCTCTTTACCTCATTTTTCAGATGAGAAACTAAAGCAAACAGGGTTAAATGGCTCGCCCAGAATCACATAGTAAGTATATGAGTTTGGATTTGAACTCATGAAGATGAGTTTTCTTGGTTACATACTCACTCTATCCACTGTATCATCTAGTTGCTCTGGAGGTATGGATTTGGGTTTTCAATAGAACCCAGACTTGTAACTGAATAGAAAGAAACACTTCACTTTCCTTATTCAGTTTTATTTCTTCTAGAAGTTTTTCCTCTCTTGATCTTTCTCTGTTTTCTTTTCTCTATCCCTTGATTTTTCTAGACACTTGGCCAAAACTTTTTTTTAGTACACCTGTACTGGTTCCTCTTAGTAACTGAAAATCATATTTCTTCTTAACTTGCATTTTGAGTGAGAGAGCAGGGATTAGATTCGATTTCTATTATAATTGAGAGAAAGAGTTGTATATGTGGGAAGTATTTTAAAAATACAAAGTCTTACATTAATTTTTTTTAACATATGCCAGCAGACTTTTAAATGTAGGCTGTGTAACTAGACCCAAAGAAAAGCCATTCTTGTTGGTCACAAAAGTAGAGTGTTAGCAGTGAAAATGAATGTTAGTTAATAGAACATTGGAGAAGAAGGAATACAGTGTTTTATTATGCTTCTTTTGATCAACTTTGATGGACTTTGAATGATTTGCCAGAACTTTATCACAACCCAAAATACTTTTAAGCATTCTCACTTTTAAGTTTTTAAATTTCTTTATATATACTTTTATAAATGTTACAATTAGTCAAGATTAATGAGGGAATAGCTAGACCTATTATTGTAAATGAATGCAAAAGAATATTGCTGTACCATAAGAAATAATAACCATAAAAGAATAGTAACAACAACAACAACAACAACCAATAAATAAAACAAAAACAGAAAAAAACTGATTGCTGTATATTTTCAAAGAAGAAGGTTGGTTATAAAGAAGAAATGAGAAAATGTTCTCTCCTTTCCTTGAAAAAAAAATGGTGGTGGAGACTGTGGTGTGGAATGCAACATCTACTACCAGTCTCAGTGAGGCACTGTTTCTTTTTCATGCTTTGGTGAAGGGAATGATTCTCTTGGTCAGATGGGAAATGAAGTTAAGATAAAAACAAATGATATCAATAATTTTTAATTGGGCAAATGTTTAAGACCATCTTATCTTGAAACTGAAATAAGAAAGATAAAAGAATGACAGGGGGGGTTGGCTAGGTGGCACAGTAGATAAAGCACCTGCCCTGGAGTCAGGAGTACCTGAGTTCAAATCCGGCCTCAGACACTTTCTAATTACCTATCTGTGTGGCCTTGGGCAAGTCACTTAACCCCATTGCCTTGCAAAAAAAAAACCTGAAAGAAAAAAAGAAATAAGTATGACAGAGGAAACACTTTTTTAATGGTGACAATTTTTAACAATTAAAATTTAGAAATAAGACTGTGGAATCTTTCTTTGTAGGTCTCCGAAGTCTGTGTCAAGGGGAGCAGTCTGTCAGTATGAAGATGAGATGAACCCTCAGTCCTACTGTGATTCTTTGCTTTACCACAAACCAAAGCATGAATGCTAAAAGTAGCTGAATAAGAGGTAAATGGTTGTTTAATATGAACATTTAGTGATTGCAACTTGATGAGAGACATTTAAGAGGAGGGGAAAAACACTATATCTTCTGGTAATAGTGTAGTGAAATATGATTAGATCATCAGGAATCAAAAATGGATTAAGTAAAATTCAAGATGTTTTAGCTGCTATATCAAGGTTAAATGAATTGCCTTAGTTAAATAGCAATTTGTGTCTGACTCTCAGGAAAGGGTTAGACTCGAGACACTAACATGATAGGTTCATAGGTGAGGCTTTTTGTAATGTGATTCTCTTTTGTGACTAATGAGAAAGAAAGGAAAGCAGGAAGAAATATACAAATTTCTGCAAATCTAAATATATTATACAAATATATGCTATAATGAATCATGTAAGTATATTATTACATATATATGTAATAATATAGTTAGTTGGAAACCATGGCATAGATACACATACATAGGGTGTCTCAGAAATCTTTTGAAACACCCTATATTTGCTACATAACAATAGCCAGCTGTTCTTTTGTGGCCAATCTATCATGTCTCTCTGTGTACTAGGAATTTTTTTTTTTCTTTTGAGTGATTAGTCCAAATGTGTGGTTTCATTCAATAAGTGAAGAAACTCCCTCTATCAATACAGAGCAGCAATTACTTTGTGCTTACTAGTCTTATAGTTTGTCTGCAGAGAAAGGTCTTGAACCCTGACTCCAAAGCTGTCTTGATAATTCATTTTGTTAGTCTCCCTATGTTAGCTCCCTCAAAGAACTTTCTGAGCATTAAGGAAAAAACTTTATGGTAATGGAGGGAGGAAATGAAAAGCCTTAATCCTTCATTGAATATAGAACATTCACATTAACCAGCAAGGGAATTTTCCTGTTCCTGCTTAATATATGTAGATTTCTACCTAGAAGTTCTTCCTTTATCTGACTGCCTCTGTGTTAGAAGTGATGTTGAATTACCAAATAGTCCAATTACTTCCATGCTATGGATAATGTATCTAAAATTGACAGACCTCAAGTACTTAAAGAAAGAGATGATGTTGGTTAGGTGATGGTTTGGGAAACAAACCTTGAGAGTTAAAAGTTAGTGTTGGGAGATTTTCATGTTTGATTCATTACATTACTACACTGGTTTAGCATTGGTACTGGATGGAAGTGGCTGATTGGGAGCAAAACTCTTAAAGTTTCAAAAAACATAATCTTTGAGCTCTTGGTTATAAGCATAAATAGGACTAGGACTTACAAAAATTCATTTTAAAAGTAAAAGCAAGATAATTGTTGATAGTCTGCACAGACTTCTGTAACCCCTTCAACTCCTTAAATTGCATTAGGAAAAGTCTGATAGATATACATCTTATTTACTCTTTAAATTTCTCATTTGTTTTATGTGGTCAGCTTGTTTATAAGCTTCTAGAAATGAATTGTGGAGGATGAGACAAGGTCACAGGTAGAGACTGGAATGTTTATTTGATATGGATTAGTTTGAAGAAAGCTGCTTTAATGCAATTGTGATTGAAATGAGTGCAAGGTTTCTTCTTAGGTCTTATGGAACAAGAAAAAGTAAGCTTGAATTTTACTTATTCTACTCCTTAAGAGGAGATAGTAAGAATAAGGGCAACTCAGTGATAAAATAAAGAGTTGTGGGCCTGAAGTCAGGAAGACTTGAGTTCAAATCTAGCCTCAGACACTTACCATATATGTGAACCTGGGCAAACACTTAATCCCATTTGCATCAGTTTGTTCATTTGTAAAATGAGCTGGAGAAGGAAATGACAATTTACTTCAAGTATCTTTAATGAGAAAACTCCAAATGAAGTCATGAGGAATTGAACACAACTGAAACTACTAAACAGCAACAACAAAATAGTAGCTGGATAGGTCTGGATTTACATGTTGTTGCCTGAAGCATGGAAAATCTGACAAAAGAGATCCCAGATGATAAACTCAAAGTTAGCCTTAAATAATGCAAGAGAGACCAGTGAAGCCTCAGCTAGTTTTGTTACACTGGGGAACCTGGGGATGAGAGGGTGTTTGTATATTAATTAGAAAATTTTCTTTCTTTGTGGCCCTCTTTTCAATGGGTTTGGAACTATGGCTTCTGTGGTTAAGTATGGAGATTATGGAATCCCAAATATTGTATAGACATGAGAAGTCAAATTTTTGATTTGTTATAAATTTTTAGATATTGTGAGCAAAAGATTGACTTTCTAAAGAGCGTGGAGTTTTATTGAGTTGAGACTTTATTGAATACCTTCTATTTGTTAAGCACTGGATGAGGTCCTGAGCATACAGTTGGGGGGTGGGGGAATACTATCAAGAAATTCACCATCTAATGGGGGAAACAATATGTAGTGGTATGTTTGTGGCAGTTGATAATGCAAATTATCAACCTTATGAAACAATATTTCAAATCACTTATGATAAGATAAATGCAATTGGAGTTGTCAATTGGTCTAATAATTATGGAAACCAATTTGTAATTTCAACAAAAATGGTTCTAAACTATACACAGTGAAACCATTTCTAGGTATATATCCTAAAGAGCAAAACGATCTCTATAAATATAGCAACACTTTTTCCATTTGCAAAGAATTATAAAGAAGGGTGCCTATTTGACTGACAAGTGGTTGAACCAATTATGGTATGTGAATGCAATGAATGCAATTCATCATTACAACATGATGAATATGGGAAGCTTGAAGGTCTTAGATGAACTTTTTCAGAGTCAAGTAAACAAACTGAGAACATTTTACACATTGAGGATGTTTAGAATGTCTTAGCTCCATGGAATAAACTTGGTTGAAATCAGTAAGGAAACCTATGATTAGCTTGGTGATTTGAATCAGAGGAAAGCCAATATCAAAATTCTTATATATTTCATAGTTAAAAAGTTTGACTTGTGAATTTATTTGGAAGTTTTTATTTTTTTTTCCAAAAAGCTTGTGAGAGAAATCTGTGTTGATTTATAAATTAAGGAATAGATTCAGGCTGCTTATCCTATAGTACTCTTGGAACTAACTACTTGGTGGGATATGGATGGTGAGGCCAGGTTACCACTTGGTCTTCAGTCCCTGTAGGGAGAAACTATTTTAAAATTTCTTTCATCTCCCATAAAGAACAAATGGGCACTTAAGGGAAAGTGAAATAGCAATTTGATGATGTTTCCATAGCTATAGAGAACTCCCCAGAATATTCAATGAAGGATTTACATATCATCCCTGCAATTAACTATTAATTTCATTCACTCTTCCTCCATTGCCATTCATCCCTCTAACCCCTTGAGGGTAAATAACATTGAATTTAATTTTATTTTTTTTTTATGCTCAACGTTTAGAGGGATAACATGAAGTGGTTCATGGATAGATGATGGTTGAAATCAGGAAAACCTGGGTTCAAATTCTATTTGACATCTATTGGATTATTATCATGGGAATGTCACTTAACCTCTCATTGCCCCAGGCAAATAAAAACATAAATTATAAATTAAAGAGATACATGGGTGAAGGGTTTTCTCTATACTACAGAAAGCATAGGTCCAGGTTCACTCCCACACCCAGTGGGAACTTAATAACTTTTTAATTGAATTGGATTCACCTAGTAATTATTGTGCTGGGCTTATAGCCATAGCAAACTCCAAGGAAAATATCACCTTTTGTAGAGTGTTTCAGATGTGAGAGAGGAGGAGAGAAAGAAATTTAGGGTAGTGAGGCTTGGTCTGTGATCACTAAATACCCATTTCATTGATTATTATGGATAGCAGGATTTATGAGTTAACTTTAGAGTATAAGAGTGACTGATTTCAAAAATCTTTACTAGATTCAGAATTTGAAGACCTGAATTTAAATTCTGATCCTATACTTTAGACTTAAATGATCTTGAGCAAGTAAGCCATTTAACAACTCTGGACACACATTTCCTTATTTGTAAAATAAGGGGGTTGGGCTTCTGACCTCTAAGGTCCTTTTCAGCTTTAAATCTATGGTTTTAATCTTTATTATATAACCACTAGAGTGTTTAGGATGATACCTTTACACTATAATAATAAACAAAGGATGTGTATTTGCATCTCTTTAGCTTTCAGACTATTTGCAGTCAGTTTAGATTTTTAAAATTTTGTTTGAAATTTGATGCAATTTTTTTTCTATACTAGTATTTTGAAGACCTCCAATTTACTTACTCTCTCCAGGCCTTGACATAGGCATGGTATAATACCATTGTCTGAATGTCAAATCTTATGCATAGAAGATTTAAGACAGCTGAAGGAGCATCAAGCCACGCTGATTATGTGCAGCTATTTCCCACATTAAGTGCTTTAAAGATGAGACATTTTTGATGATCCTTTAAAAAAATAAATGAAAATGTGCTTGCTATTTGACATAGATTGATTAGCTGGCATCAAGGGAAAGTTGGCCTTTGAAATCTATAGGCATCATGTTGCAGACATGACCTCCCTGACCCATGGAGATTAGTAATGGTCTATGTAGGCTGCTCCGTCAGCATGTCTGGTAGTGCAATATATAGCTCCTAGCTGGTGCCTGCTTGGGGGAAGCACTGCCAGACACAACTAATGGTGCTGTGGCTCGGCCCCACCATTTTGGGAGTCTAGAACCTTGCTAGGAAGGTTTGTCAAAGTGTTCCTGCTCTAATGTGAGGGAGAGAGTTATCAAAATGCTAACTTGGATTCAGGATTTTTTTGCAGGTTGCTCAAACTTAAGTAATGCTTCTGAGGAAGGACATCTGGACTGATTAAAGCATCTGGGGCTTCGCGGTAGTAGTTCCTAAAGGGAATTTGAAGCTAAAATTGATCTTGATCCAGAAGACTGGGCATGATGTGATAGAATGCAGTCCCTGAGTTAATCAGTGTAAAGAAAATGAGAGCAGGATAGAATTGTAAGAGAAGGAGTTATTTAGGTACAGCCCCCAGTGTAAGAAGATTTTAGGAGGTAGAAATAGACACTCAAATGCTCCATTTATTTAGCTGCCACAAGTTCTTGAAGGTTGTTTGTAGAATAGTACACTCACAGTCAAAACTTCCAAGAGCAAGGCTGAGAAATGGTGGCTGCCTATTCCTTTGACTTCAGTGAGGGTGGGAAAAAATCTCATCAAGATTTGACAATGGAATGAGAAGTTCTCCCTTAATCCAGTTGAATTTAAGATTTGTTCTATTTATCTTTCCCATTGAATTTCCATTGCTTGAAAATGATGCTTTAAGTTTTATTGGATGTGAGGTACCAACCTTTTAAGTATCTCCAACATAAACTTTGCTTTAGCTGTGCAAAGATTAACAGAAAGAGTCTTGAATCATTTGTGAAGGGCAAGCACTCAGAGGTAGGCATTGGTTATTGTAAGGGTTAGTAACTTTCATCTTCACTAACTTTGAAATTTTTTTTCCTTCTGTAATTCCTGCTGTCTTCCAATGTCTCTTTCATGCAAGTTTGGGCTTAGTGACTTACTACTATTTCACTTGCTCATTGATACCTATTGCCTTGTTTGGTGACATACTGTCAGGGAAGCTACAATAGATAGGTAGGGCACATTTCTCTAAATTTACCTTTGAGGATGATGTGTGTTAACAAATGATAGTTTCTTAGATGATTCTACTTAAAAACCCGTAGTAGTTTCCTGAAGTGAATTATTTATTTTTCAGATAGTCAAGGACCCTCATCTTGTTTGTTTTATTCAGGGCACTCTTGTAGGCACTTTTGAAAGGGAACAATCTGGTTATGGACAAAGGGACCTGACTTTTCTTGACCTCATTTACAATATATATATATATATATATATATATATATATATATATATATATATATTATATAATTTTTATTTTTAATTTTTATTTAAGGCAATGGGGTTTGAGTGACTTGCCCAAAGTCACACAGCTAGGCAATTATTAAATGTCTTGAGACCAGATTTGAACCCTGGTCGTCCTGACTTCAGGGTCAGTGCTCTATCCACTGCACCACCTAGCTGTCCCTATTTGTCTTATATTTAATATAAGTGAATGAACTAGGTGATCTGTAAAGTCTCTTTTAAAAATCTTTGATTCTGCAAATAATAAAGTTTTTCTTAACTTACATGTGGGGTCTTGGCAGTATCCAGCCCAAAGTGAAATAAATCATTGTGGAGCCTCAGAGGAAAAAGTTGTAAAAATTCTTTTAACCTAGATAAGTAGACCTGGATAAAGTTGAGCCAACTAGTTATATAATTTGCCTAGATTGCATGTATTGATGATTTGGATGGTATGATTAATAGTTGATTCCAAATTAATAAATTGTTGAAAAATCTAATAAAAACATTATATATCAGTCCAATAGATATTTGGAGAAGGGACTCTTCCTGTGATATTTCCTAGAAAGATAACATGGTAGAATAGCAAGAACATTAACTCGAGTCAATGGATATGGTTCAAATACTTGTTATGATGCTTGCTACATGAGCGATCATGGCAAATCACTAAAAATTTCTGATCTTTAATTTCCTCACCTGTAAAATGAGGGTATTGAATTAGATGGTCTCTGAGGTCCCTCTAACTCTAAAAAGATCTGTCTGTAGTAGTCCTTTTGTGAAACTATGAAAATGTTTGGTGATGTCTTATCATAGGATTGCTTTGGTTTTGTATTCAGTAGGAAAATTCATATATTTCAGGAAAAAAGTGAGGCATTTGTACTTTTTTGGGGAGAGAAATAATAATAAATTTGAGTTTTGTAGTGATTTGGCTCATCTTACAGGTGCTTAGCTTTCTGGAAGTAGATGCCAAAGTAACCAGAGAAATTAAAGAAGGAAGAAGGAAGTTTCCTCCCCTCCTCTCCTCTCCACACCCAATGTCCCATACACAACAGTTATAACAACATGGAGCAAATATCTGCTAGTTGATTTAGGGGTGGGAAGAAGAGAAGAAGAGGAAAGCAGCAGAAGCCAAGAATAAAACCTGGTAAAGAGGCCACATCAGCTCTGCCTGGCAGACTGGTGCAGTGGCTTGGGTAATTACCCTGGTGCCTGGTGGATGTGTGCATTTTCCACTGAGTTTAAAAAAAGGCTTTCCTTTAACTACTAGGTCCTCCCAAAGTCGGACCACTTTTGCACTTGGTGGTTTTTCCTTGTGGAGTCTTTGCTGTGTCTGGGCTCCACACTGTGTTTGCTGACTCCAGGATAATGCTCTTGGCCGTGCAGCTTCACTCAGCCTGGCCCTGCCTGGTCCCTTCTGGTCCTCTGACTGAGATCACAGAAGGCTTGTAAGGACTTGCCTTTTTGGGAGCAGTGCCAACAGAAACCCCATGACTACATGGCTAGACGGATACATGTATCTTCAACAAGTGGTCTTTTTTTTTTCTTCTGCCTTATTCTTTCTTTCCTCCTCCTCGTTTTAGCTTCAATAATAACTGACTCAAATTGGCAGAAGTTGTATGGAGAGGGTAGTAAACTGTGGGTGAGAACTGATTTGACTTTTGGATTTAGACCACAACTGTAAATAGAACTCTGCTCCCAAACTCCTTCTGCCCCCCCCAACCCCCATCTTTTTTTCTTAACATTTAAAAGTTGGGATCGTGTATAGTAAATGACCAAGCAGAGTTTTAAACAAATAAATCTTGGTGAACCTGAAACTCCTCCTTTTTTCTACTTTGATTATGTTTCAGTATATCAAAGAGCCCTGATTTTGTCACTGCTACAAATAGCAGTCCTCCTATAATTTAGCAATTCTCTTTGAGAATTGCTGTTGCCCAAACAATCTCATTGTCCTCCAGAAAAAAATCGTGAGGTAACTTATCAGGCTTCAGTTGATCCTTGGACAAGAGTTAGCTTGCTAATGGACCTGTTTTCAGAACTGTCCTCATTTGCTTTAAAAATTTGCCCTAAGCTTTCATAAACTCAGAGAATCTGTGGTCACTTTCCCACTATGGTGAGGAATTGAAGTAAAGATCTATTACTTTTCATCTATTTAATTGGTTTCTATCTTTATTGATTTCTGAGAAACATATCAATAAATACACATTAGTGATAGTATTCTTCTTTGCCATTTTGCTGACCACTGGAAAGGGACAAGATAGGGGTTCCCAACTTCTCTGTTGAAGGGCCCTTGGGCATTGATTGTGATTTTTGTGAATCAATTTGTAATATTGATATCCAAAATCAACAATCTCTTTTTTTACCACTATAAATTTAATTTTTAATATTTTAATACAATATAATGTAATATTTATACTCACATCATCCAAATCATCAGTATATGTGATTTAGACTAGTTATATAACTCATTGGCTCAAGAGTATTGGCTTATCTAAGAGGCCTACTTACTTCTGGACTGAAGAAAGACATACGATTATATAATAATATAATAAAATATAATTTAATTTACAGCAAATATTATTTCTGACCTAATATGATAATATAATACTTATTTATAATATAAAATGTAAAATAAACCACCATTTGTAATATAACAGAATATTTATGATAAAATAGTATTCTCTTTCCCTGTTACTCCCTTCCTTCCTTACACAAATACCTAGCACTATTATTAATTTTGTGTTTTTCTTTTAATATCTTTCAAAATTCCCTTGTTTTTAAACTATACTTATCCCCATCTCTGCCTTAGAGGATTTGGTATGAGTTATACAAAATTTCTAAGACTGCTATGGATTTCTTGGTAAAAAAAAATTGGAGACTTCTGAAATTGCAGTAATGATTCTGAGTTCTTTTGTAGAGTTTATATAGTTCAAACAACTGATAGGAATAAATCCATTAGTTAAGTAGAAGTCTTTCCATTGTGACAATTAGTCCAAGAATGGAACCCTGGAGCATCTCTTTCATCATGACCATACAAGTTGTATAGAAAGATGGAAGGAAGACCCATAGGAATATGTACCTCATTTTCCCTTTAGTTACTTACAATCAGATATCTGAGCTAATTATAAGGTTTTGATCCTGCTTACCACAAAGCATGAATGTGGGATGTTGGATAGAATGTTGGACATGAAGACGTGCTGAGATGCAGGCTTGGTGACTATGGACACCCACACCATGAAGTGTGCAATTATAAAATTTATAACAGAGTATAATATATAGAAAACCTGGAAAGGTAGCTGAAATCAGGCTATAAAAGACTTTAAATGGTATCTAGAGGATTAAATTTGTATTCTAGTAGCTAGGAAGTGTAGTGGATAGAGCACCAGGTCTAGAGTCAGAAGGACCTGACTTCAGATACTTGACAATTACTAGCTATGACCTTAGGATAAGTCATTTAATCCTGATTGCCTCCAATCCAGGGTCATCTCCAGTCATCTTGATTCATATCTGGTCACTGGATGACCCAGATTATACTGGAGGAGAAAGCAAAACTGGTGACTTAAGCACAGCACCCCTTCACTCAGATCTAGTTCACTTGTTTGTCATGGCATGACCTCCCTAATGTCATGGTCTTTTTTGAGAATGAAAGACAAACATCACCTTACAGGATTATGGAATTATAGCTATTAAGATCATATGAAATAATGTATATATACAAACATTTAGCAAACATAGATGTATATATATTTATATGTATGTATGTGTGTATACAGGTTATCATTATTACTATTGCATTTAATCAGAAGAATCCTGGAATTTCAAAGCTGTAAAGGACTTTGGTGATCATATAGTTTAACTCATATCTGGACAAGTTTCTCCTCTACAGTATAACAATATATTCATCATCAATACCTGAAGACCTCTGTTGAAGTCCACTACTTCCAAAAGCAGCTGATTCCACTTTTGGACAGTTCTAATTGTTAGAAAGTTTTTTTCCTGACATCAAGCCTAAGTCTACCTCTTTGCAACTTCCACCCATTATTTCCAGTTCTGCCCCCTAGAACAAGTAGAATATGTCCAATTGTTGTTCCTTGTGGCAGCCATTTAAATGTTAATGACAGCTATCACATCTTTCTTAAAGCTTCTTTTCTCCAGTTAAACATTCCAAGTTCCTTCAGTCTAGTTTAATATGGAGAGATATGAGATGATCAGTTTGAAACAATGTGATTGTAGATGAGATAACATCAGCATTCTTCTTGTGATAAGCTAGATAGTGTAATGATATCTTTTTTTTAATTCCTTTATTAATAGTCATATGGGGTGAATGTAAGTATCAACATTTAGAAGAAAATACAAAGAAGAAACATTAAAAGTTGTCATAAAATATAGATGAACACAAAAATAGGGGCTGGTGAAGAGAAAGGAAGGGCAGGGAGAACCTCTGGACAACAAGAACAACAGAAGTAATAATAATTGACATGAATTTAGCATTTACCATATATCAGGCCAATGTGCTTAGTACTTTACAGCAACCCTCACAAATGAGGAAAATGAGGCAAAAAGATATTAAGTGATTTGTCCAGTGTCACTGAGATAGTAAATGTCTGAGACCAGATTAGATATGAACTTATATTTGAAGTCTTCCTTACTCTAGACCTAGAGCTCTATCTATATAGTACCACCTAGCTACTATATTAGTATCATTATAGTATCAAGTGATAGCAAAGAAAACCCACCATTTATCAAATGTGGCAAAGTTATGGAAAGACTTTGGAGAGTAGTAGTGGCTGAAAAAATAGTAATGTATTATATTTTGTATCACTGGAAAGAATACCAACATTGATGAAGTCGAATAGCCACTGGAGTATTTGAATAGTGAAAGCCACGCCTTTCCACTATATTTCAATATCTATTAGTACCTGAGGCAGTCAAAATTTCTAAGGATACCAATGGTTCTAAGCATGCTTCTTGTATTGTTTTCATTTTTCATTGTGTGTAAAGGTGGTATTGATGGTGGTATTTCCTGTAGGTATTATAATTATGTATCTGTTCTAAGGAAATATCACTAGTGTAGTCTAGGTGACTGGGAAATAAACTGGCCCTACTCCTAATATCCTGAGTTCATTTTTATGTCAATACTTTGATGATTTAATAAGATTAGACAGGAATTTTATGAATAGAACTTTCCTCCTTGGCTCCCAGAACACTAATAAACTCCTGTGATCTTCTAGATAAAACCAATCCAGTGCTGGATTTGAAAGTCAGATAACAGATATTTATTCATTATACATGCAATAAGCATGAAACTGGCTGGAGGTTGTACTAGATTAAGACAGAAACAAGGATATAGGGTAAATTTCCTGAGTTTATTAATCTTAAAATGTAATTAGTAGAAAAGGATACAGATGAAAACTGAACATAAAAAGAATTTAGTGAGTTTATCCAAATGAAAAATATTCTCATTTAATACATCTGAAAAAAACCCAAACATCAAGTGGATTTTCATTGTTGCTAACACACTCAATGTACATTGGCTAGAGAATAATCCAAGAAACTTTAAGGATTTGGAATTGAAATAGCAATGTGTGACTAGTGGCAAAAATCATTCTCTTCCACCTTAGTAACCTATAGATTTTTGTTTATTTCATTGCTAGGTGTTTGTGAATTATGAAATATGTCTCTGAAGAATTAAAGTTGTAGATCACTGAATGACCCATGGAGATAAGCATGGTGGTTACATTAGATTATATCTAATTGGCAACAACAGAAACAAAAAATATGGAAAAAGTAGCATAAAGGACAACATTGAAAAGATATATGATATATGATATTTATATGTATTTGAAAAAGAGAATGAATGTACTTGTAGTGAAACTGAGGAAAATACATTTGAACTCATGCAATGACAAGTAAACTAAAGAATGACCTCCAACATATTGGATGGACTTTGGAGGACTTATGTGAGAATTTTAGAAATGTGGAGAGAGTCAGAATAGGTTGGGATTTATATTATTTGAGGGAGTACCCAAATTGATAACATTCTAGAGCCATTTCAGTATCAAGGTAAGACTGTGGGGAGGCTAGGTGGCACAGTGGATAGAGCACTGGCCCTGGAATCAGTTCAAATCTGACCTCAGACACTTAATAATTACCTAGCCATGTGGCCTTGGGCAAGCTACTTAACCCCATTGCCTTGCAAAAAACCAAAAAAAGAAAAAAAAAGATAAGACTTTAAATTTGTCTTGAGGCACTTTTTGTAAAGATAGATAAACAGGATTCATATTGGAATTGAGAATTAAATATTGATTGAAAGTGACAGCTTCAACTATAAGTTGGAAAGGAAGCCAGGAAAACCTGAAGCTAAATGCTGAATTGATAGAAATATGAGAAAAAATAGACCATTCTTTCTATGTCCAACCCACTTATTAAAGACCACTTAAATTAATGTTAATTAAAATGTCAGTAGATTAACCCTAGGCAATTTACCTCCATTCAATATCATTTATTAAGAACCTTTAATAGGAGGTAAGAAAGCTCTCTGAAGAAAATAACACCTTCAAATGTAGAATGGAGCTAAGGAAAACTGATGACTTTGTGAGAAATTAGGAAACAATAAAAGAAAACTAAAAGAATGAACAACTAGAAGAAAATGGGAAATATCTCACTGGGAAAACAATTGGCTTGGAAAACAGATTCAGAAGAGATAATTTAAAAATTATTGGACTACCTGAAAGTCATGACCAGGAAAAGAACTTAGACTTCATTTTAAAATAAATTCTCCAGGAAAATTGCCATGAGAGGGTAAAATAGAAATTGAGGGGGAAACTTCCCAGGAATATTATAGCCAAATTCTAGAACTCCCAAGTGAAAGAGAAAATATTGCAAGCAGCCAAAAAGAAACAATTAAATATCATAGAGCTACAGTCAGGATAACATAGGATTTAGTAGTGCCTACAAAAAAGGTTCATAGGGCTTGGAATATGATATTCCAGAAGGCAAAATAACTTGGATTACAATCAAGAATCAAGTTCCAGCAAAACTGAACATCTTCTTTTCAGGGGACAAGATTCAATGAAATAGGGGATTTTCAAACTTTTGTGTTGAAATGACTCAGGTGAAGCATAGAGAGGGTAGATGGGAAGGAGAAATTATGAGGGATTTAATGATGTTGAACTACATGTATTCCTGCATGGGAAGTTGATATGGTTAACCTTTTTCATATATTAGAGTAATTAGAAGGAGCATATATGGACAAGGCACAGGAGAAAGTTAAATGGGAGAAAAAGGGAAAGGAGAGGTAGAAGGTAGAAAGGAGAGGTAGGCTAAAATATTTCACTCAAGAAAAAGCTTTTGCAATGGAGTGAAAGGGGACAAGGTGAAGGAGGATAAATGAGCCTTCATTCTCATCAGAAATGACTCAGAGAGGAAACAACATACATACTCAATAGGTGTAGAAATCTATCTTATCTAAAGGAAAAAGGAGAGGAAAGGAATGGGAGAAAGGTTATGGGGGGGCAGTAAGTGATAGAAGAAAGGGAAGATTGTAAGAGAGAGTAGTCAGATTCAACATACTTTTTTTTAATAAGGCAATGGGGTTGGGTGGCTTGTTCAGGGTCACACAGCTTGGTAGTTTGCTGGGTGTCTGGGGCCAGATTTGGGCTCAGATCCTCCTGGTTCCAAGTTCAGAGCTCTGTCCACTATACCACCTGGCTGCAACACAACACACTTTTGAGGAAGAACAAAGTGAAAGGAGAAGGAGAGAGAGAATAGAATAGAATAGAATAGAATAGAATAGAATAGAATAGAATAGAATAGAATAGAATAGAATAGAATAGAATAGAATAGAAACAGAACAGAATAAATGGGAGTGAGGAAGAATAGAATGGAGGGAAATATAGTGAGCAATAGCAACTATGGCAAAGGAATATTGAAGCAGCTTCTCTGATGGACTTATGGTAAAGAATGGGCTACATCCCAGAGTCAGAGATGATATCTGAAAAGGGACTGAAGTACATTTTTTCTCTTCTTCTCTCATTTTATTCTTCTTGAGGTTTTTTTTTGTGGAGAGGAAAGGGGATAATGTTTACTTTTACAACAAAACTATTGTAATGTAAAAATAATTTTTTTTAAAAAAGGATCCTTTTCTATTCTAGAAACTATACTAGTTATTGAGCATGCAAAGTTTAAAAGCACTACAGCCTTTTCACCCCCCTCAGGAGTCTTATAGTAAATTGAAAGATGATTGCAATTTAGGCATATAACCATGGCATAAAAGAAAATACGATAAAATATGGGAATGATGCAGATAAAGTAATAAGGAAAATTTGAACATGGAAAGTAAAAAAAATAGTTTGCTCACAGACTTTCAGTATTCTCTAGATTTGGATTAAAAAAAGGAAATTCATTCCAAGAATAAGAGATTGGAAAGGCATGATAGATCAGACAATTGCTAGCAGTTTAGTTTTTTGGGGAGGAAATTAGAAAGCATGAAGAAGAATAGAATTTGGAATTGGAAGAGAACTTAGATATCACCTAGTCCACTGGTGTCAAACTCTAATAGAAATGGATCTCAGTGGGTCCATATTGACTTAGAAAACTATCACTGACTATTTCGTATTTTGCTTTTATGTATCGGGTTAAAAATTACCAATTACATTTTAGTATGATGCAGGTTTTATTGAGGAATTGTGTGAGCTGCTCAGACTGAAGAGTTTTTAATTTTTATCTATGATCTAGTCTAACACTATCATTTTATAGTTATAGAACTGAGTTCCAGAGACATTAAATGACTTGTCCAGGGTTAAATAGGTACTTAGTAGGAGAACCAGAGTTTATACCTACAAATACTACAAATTCAGCATTCTTTCTACTGTAACATTCTCTTCCTGTTAGTAGTTAAAATAAGGTTTGAAATTTAAGTTGCTGTTATTCATCCTTCATTTCCTTTAAAAAAAACATTTATTTATTTATTTATGTTTTTATCATTTATTTAGTTATCACTCAATGATATCATGGAGTGATATCTTCATTTATGTATAAATTGGATTTAACTGAGATAGAACTGCACAAAGTTGTCAGCTTCACTTTTTTTCCTAGAGTCATTAAAGTCCTGTTGCAAGACAAAAGTAAAGTGATCTTGACTGGGATATGATAGATGACCTTGACCTCTTCAATGTCTGACCAATGTCTGTAAGCACTCCATAGTGCTAGTTGGAACAAATTGTTCTAATCTGTCTGTTCTTCCAGGGGGATATCTTCAAATGCTTGGGTAAGATATTCCCTTGAAATTTCAATCAAAGCCAGATTGTGGTGGAACTTAAGAGCTAGACTAAGGAATTTGTAGTTTTTTCTAAATACTAGGGAGTCGGGGAAAGTTTTTGATTAGGAGGGATATGTGATCAGACTCAAACACTAGGAAAATTATTTTGGTAGCTGTGGGAAAGGTGAATTAGAAATGGGCAGATCTTATTTTTTGTTTATTTTGAGGAAAATGGTAAGAAGATGAGTGCAATTTTGTACATATTGTGTTTAATGAGGTATCCATGAGAATCCTGGTGAGAGATCCAGGGGAAAGATTTGCTTTGGATTTGAATTTTGCCATTTATAAAGTTATTAGCCCATAAATCAAGACTCATTTTTTTTTTTACTCGTGATATGGGAATTTCAATTGGTCTTGTGATTTAATGGACCTTTCATGGCTTTAATCTTATATTAACATCTTCTGAGACTTTACTATCCTGTTCTCTGTGTGAGATTCATTCTATTCCTATCATTGAGGACAATGTTCAAAGCAGAGATTTGTACCACTAAATATTAAGGCTGGTAGCTTTGGGAAATGGAAACACAAATATGGATTATTTTAAAATAAAAAAATAGCAGGCCCCAAAATACACAAAACCAAAACAAACCTAGTAAAAAGGAAATAGGATCATTTGGCATAGTATTTTCTTTCTTTTTTTTTTAATTCTTCAAAAGCAAGATGGTCTTTTAAAAAAATCTTGAAAATCAATATCTCTCCAGGTCACCATTTGTAACATCACACAGCTAGATGTAACTCTTTGTTTTTATCAAAGAGTGACCCTTTCATCTCTTGTGATATAATTTCTACCAGTATTTGATTTTGAAGGTTGTCATTTCATCTTTCAGTTTTTCTTTTTATTGTTCAGTCCTGATCTACTTGAGGGTTTTGTACATGTGCTGTGATTTCTTTTTTGTTTTGTTTTGTTTCTTTTCAGACCAATCAGAAAAGGAAAAAATAAAATAAAACCATTTCCAACAATCAACAGCCTCTATTTAATTCCTGGTGTAGGACCAGTGACTGGGTTGGTTGTGCTATTCTATCCAGTTTTTATGATGCATGGAACTAGAAAAGCCATTTCCTGGATTTCAGTAAGCTTGTTTAAAAGGGGTCTAAATTCATTTAGCTCCTGGGAGAACATTTTAGCTCCCCAGAGTACTCGTTAGCTAAATGATACCCTAATTGCATCCAAATAACTCTATCCTTTTCCCTCTTCTGGAATATTTGTCCAGCAAGGTTCTATCCTCCATTGACTTCTGCTGTGCAAACCCTAAGACCCTGTTAACATGCCATTAGGATGAATATAGAATCAAGAAAAGTATATTTGTGAGCTAAAGGCTCAGAAGTGAAGCTTAGATTTTGAGATTCAGAAAGTGATTAAATGGAATTTTTTTAAATGGAGACAAGACAATTAAGAAAGAGAATGAAGTTGAAAGAAGATAAGACAGACTGACTATTTTGCCCTCTTGGTAGGTCCTTGAGTCCAATACTATTACAAAGTGGTATATTCTGATGTTTTTCATTTGGTCACACTTTGATGTCTCTTTCTCCACCTTTCTTCTGTTTTCTTACCATACTACTTGAACTTTTTAAATAGGAAAGGATAGATAGAATTAGAAAACTCAGTTAGGTTTTAGGTGACATTAACAAGAGTTATATAAACTGAGAAACACATGCTTCAGTGGGCTTAATACTCAGTCTTCCTGGCTCAGAACCTAGATGTCATCCTCAACTTTTCACTCTCTGTGCCACCTTTCTCTCCATATCTGTTGCCAGATCCTGTTGCTTCTCCCTTTGTAATATCTTTGGTATATTCTTCCTTTTCTTCTTTCATATTGCCACCACTCTGGAGTGAGATCTCATCACCTAATGATTATCCTAATAAACTTCTGGTAGACCTCCCTACCTCAAATCTTACCAATCTAGTCTATTCTCTATTCAGTTATCAGATCAGTCTTCTGAAGAAGCAAGTCTGGTCATACCAACCCCCACCTCTAACTCAGAAACTCCAGTGGCTTCTTATCACTTTCATAAACAAATATGAAATCCTCTATATGGTGTTCAAAGATCTTCATGTTCTAGAGTTCTCCCCCCCCCAACTTTTCCAGTCTTCTTATACCTTACTTCTCTCTACCCTGTATTCTGAGATTCAATGATACTGGTCTGGAAGTAGATATTTCATTTCTCAACTCCAGGTTTTTTCACTGACTGTCCTTCATTCTCTTCTTTCTCATCATTGCCTCCTGGTTTCCTTCAGTTTGCTGTTGGAATACCATTTTCTACATCTCCATCCTCCTTAATTCTAGTGCCTTCTTTCTGTTGATTATCTCCCATTTATCTGTGTACATATTTGTTTGCCTGTTGTCTCCCCTGATAGACTGAAATCCTTGAGAGGAGAAGTGTCTTTTTGTTTTTCTTCATGTCTCATAGTACTTAATACAGTCCTAGCCAAGTACATAAGAGATGCTTAATATATGTCTAATATTTGCCTGACTGACTTGTAGAGTTTGGAGTTAGGGAAACCTCTGAAACATAATGTCTGCCTGACTCTGAATGAAACTTTTAGCCATTCAGTGCTCTGAGTAATTCTTTTAAGACCCTGAGTTACCACATAGGTTCTGCTCTGCATTGACTGAGGACATTTCCTCCATAGGAATTCCCCCAAACAATGAAATCATAAAACTGGAAAGACAAATATCAAACTGACTAAAGTGATGATGATGATGATGATGATGATAATAATAATGTTCATTTATATAAATGTATATAAATATATATCTTTTCCCTCATATTTTACATTTTTGATAGAAACTATATATAATAAAGATCTTCAGAAAGTATGGGGGCTACATTGATCATGCGTAATACAGAAAAATCAATAAGCTACTGAAGATTACCATTACTGATGTAAAAGATGTTATGGCTGTGATTTGAACTCCAGCACTTCAGAGAGTAGTTGATGTTATCTAAGCTTTGCTATCAATTGTCAATCAAGGGAACTCTGGGGCACTCCTTAATTCAGGAATAATGTCCACTCTCCCTTCCACCAAATGTGAAGATTTTTCTGAGATATTAGGGGATACAAAGGGAATACCCTTCTGTAAAACCTTGCCTTTGAAACAAGTATTTAAATCCATACTACTACAAATAGGGGTGGTGCTATTTCATTGTCTTTTAAATGCCAAAACTATTGTTAGCTTCAATTGACTTGTGACTATTGTTGCCTAAGTGAGCTCTGGTGTCTCTTGTTGTTCAGTTGTGTCTAGTTCTTTGTCATCCCATTAGAGGGTTCTCTGGAAAAGATAATGGAGTATTTTCCTTCTCCAGCTCAATTTATAGACAAGAAGATTGAGGCAAATAGGGTTAAATGACTTGCCAGGATCACACAAGTAGTAAGTGTGTGAAGTGAGATTTGAACTCAAGAAAATGAATTTTCGTGACATGAAGCCCATTCCTCTATCCACTGTACTTCCTAGCTGCCATCTGATACCTCTAGAATGTTTTAATTTCTAAAAACTGGTTGGAGAACTCCAAATAGGATGGAATGAACCCTTAATAGAAGAAGAGAGAGAAGGGAAAAGGAGAAGGGATGTGAAGAGGATAGAGAAATAGAAGTATAAATGGAAAAAATACCTTGAGCCCATGAACTGCCTAGGTAATAACACTCTAGGTAATGGTTATACTCTATGTGATATCTATTTACCTATGTGACAGGTAGAAGGAACCTTAGAAGTTTTCTAGTTCAGAACATGTATGTGAAGGACTTTGGGAGAGGTGTTGGGAATTAGGAGACAAACTGAAAGTAGCCATATTATTAGTAACCCTGAAGTCTGATTTTCCTAAAGCCTGAGGAAATTTTTTCTAGATCCTGGATATATGATTCTGTGATTACTTTATGCTTGAAAGAGAACAAAATGAGTAATGGAAGGGAGGCATTATGAAGGGCAAGGAAGAACATGAGTGGGTAGAAGAAGAAATAAGAGGAAAAAGAATTTTTTTTTTCTGTTTGAAATTACTAACAAAATTCATTGCACCACAGTTGATTTTATTATTATTATTTTTCAGTGTAGATGGGAACAATCTCTCTGGTTCTTTTTTAAAACTTAGGCTGCTAGGAAATGTTATGTTTGTGCCTCCATTATGTTAGACTGTAAAAACATTTTTTCTTTATTGTGTAGCACTGCATTTTTTCTTGTCTTGTTAAGGGCAATGATAATGAGGAATAGGAAGCCTTCTTGATAGGTGATGAGGACATTACAAAAGTCCTGCTGTGAGTTAACTGCAAACTAAATTGTGTTCAAACTATCAGCCCCAGGGGGCTGGCCCCTGCTGAGCATTCACTCTTCCTTTTTCTTTTTATCTCCCTTCCTCTCACTGAGACTAGAAATCTTTCAGTTTAGGCAACTCCTCCCTGACTTCCATAACAATATGAGGTGGTAGAAAACCGAAGGAATGAGCTTGTATTTTGTGTAAGTAGTTTCTTTAGATAACCTTTTGAATGATATATACATTTTTAAACAGGTCAATTTAAAATACTATTTGAGTTCCAATTGGCAGGACTGTTCTGGACTGCCACTTAGGAAGGCCATCAATAAGGTAGAAAGGGCCAAGGGAAGATGAATAGGGAGGTGAGTGGCCTCAAACTGTATGCTTTATGAAACTATATTGAAATATATAAGATTGTTTAGCCTAGAGAAAAAAAGACTTAGGAGATATGATGGCTGTACTCTTGAATTTGAGGAGCTAGTGCATGGAGGAAAGATTAGCATTCTTTTATTTGGCCCCAGAGAGAAGAACCAGGGACTATGAGGAAGTTGGAAAAAAATACAAATTTAGGCTTAGTGTCAGAAAAACATTCTAACAATTAGTGGAATGGACTGTCTTTGGATGTAGTGGGCTTCCCCCTTACTACAGGTCATTAAGCAAAGGAAGGATAACCATCTGTCAGGGTTTTGGAGTGGGGATTTTTCTTTTATGGGGTTGGAAGTATGTGAGAAGTGGAGAATATGGATAGTACTATAAAGCTACTGGGATACCTTCTAACTGAAATTCTGTGACTTAACATACTTTTCTTTCCACTGCCAAACTACTAGCAAAAAGCTGTTGTTGTTCAGTTATTTCAGTAATGTTCAACTCTTTGTGACCCCCATTTGGGGTTTTCTTGGCAAAGAAATTTGAGTGGCTTGCCATTACATTCTCCAGCTCATTATATAGACAAGGAAACTGAGGTCAATAGGGTTAAGTGACTTGCCTAGGGTCACACAACTGAGCCAGATTTAAACTCATAAAAATGAGTCTTTCTGACTCCAGAAACATTTGTACCATTTAGTTGACACAGAAGGTATGCTGTGATTAATTAAATCTAGAGCTTGAGTTAACCAAGTGAGGATCATGATTTCTATAGGAAGTAAGTTTGGTCTCAGGCATTGAGAAAGGGATTGGTGCAGAAGAAGCTTGGCAAAGTTGTTTTATGCTCTATAACTGAGGCATGAATGCTTCAGGACTTTCTAAAATGATTTGGTTTGTATTACCCTGATGTGGAATTCTGAGAGTTATGTGGTGTGAAAAAGGACTAAGCAGAAAGAGAAAAAGAACATAAAAGGAAAAAAGATTTTGAGGCCATGACTTATTCAAGTAGCTCTGATATTAATTCTTTTTTTCAAGTTGACTCCCCTATTTAAATGTGAGATCCTTGAGAACAGAAACTATTTTTGACCTTTTTTTGGAAATACTCAATGCTTAGTATGTACACCTAATAAATGACTATATATCTGAAGCCTGCCTGCTTACTTCCCCTCTTCTTGCTGCCCATATCCCTAGAGTCTGCTGCCTTGGCTCCATTGTTTTGTTTTGTCTTTTCCAAGTTTTGTTTCCTTGGATGTTCTTGACTGACTCTCTCATTTTCTCTTTCTCTCTCTCTTTCTCTCTCTCATTTAAATTTTTGAAAGGTTTTATTTATTTTGAGTTTTATAATTTCCCCTCCAATCTTGCTTCCCTCCCCCCACCCCTCACAGAAGGCAGTTTGTTAGTCTTACATCATTCCCATAGTATGCATTGATCTAAGTTGAATGTGATGAGAGAGAAATCATATCCTTAAGGAACAAACATATAGTACAAGATATAGCCCAATTATATAATAAGACAATTTTTTTTAAAAATTAAAAGTACATAGAAAGTCTTCGGTCTTTGTTCAAACTGCACAATTCTTTCTCAGGATACATATGGTATTCTCCATTGCAGATATCCCAAAATTGTGCCTGATTGTTGCCCTGTTAGTATGAGCATGTCCATTAATTGATCATCACTCCCATATTGCTGTTAGGGTGTACAATGTTTTTCTGGTTCTGCTCATCTTGCTCAGCATCAGTTCATGCAAATCCTTCCATGCTTACCTGAATTCCCATCTCGCCTGGTTTCTAGTAAAACAATAGTGTTCCATCTCACACACACACACACACACACACACACACACACACACACAGTTTGTTAAGCCATCCCCAACTGATGAACATTCCCTCAGTTTCTATTTCTTTGCCACTACAAATAGAGCTGCTATGAACATTTTTGTACAGATGATGTTTTTACCCTTTCTCATAATCTCTTCAGGTTATAGACCCAGTAGTGGTATTGCTAGATCAAAGGATATGTACATTTGTGTTGTGTTTTGGGCATAATTCCAAATTGCTCTCCAGAAAGGTTGGATGAGTTTATAGCTCCACCAACAATGCATTAGTGTCCCGTATTTACCACACTGATCATTGATGTTTTTGGTCATATTGGCCAGTCTGAGAGGTGTGAGGTGGCACCACAGAGATGCTTTAATTTGCACTTCTCTAATTAGTACTGATTTAGAACAATTTTTCATATAACTATATATATATATATATATATATATATATATATATATAACCATAAATTTAACTATTCTCTATGGTAAGACATTAATAAATGACTTCCAAATCGAAGTAAAGATTATTTTACCTTAATGTTCTCTTAATCATTAATCAGTTAACAAAGTATGCATTAAAGATCTGCTTACATTTTACTAAATGTTGGAAATACAAATGAAAGAATAACATAATTTGTATTATCAAAGAGTTTATATTCTAAATGGTAAGAGTCACTTATATGTACACATATGTATATTTTAAACACAAATATATATATGCATACATGTGTACACAAATTCATGTATATATATTTTGTCCATGTGTATGAATACCCACAAATCTATGTATACTATATAAAATATGCACATATATGCATGTATACTCACATATGCAAGCATGTTACATAGAATATTCATATAAAAATTAAATTCATAGTATTTAAATGAAAAAAGCACTAAGAGGGAGTTCAGGAAAGTCTTACATATAGAAAGCAATTTTTGAACTGAGTGAAGTAGATGTGAATTCTGTGAGTCAGAAGTGAGAAGAGAGTGTAGTCTAGATATAAGCACCAGTCAATGCAGAAGTGCAGAGATGAAAGATTGAGTACTGGTCAATTTGGTTGGATCATAGAATGTAGTTACTGGTGGGGAGGTCATAGGTGATGATTGGAAAGATGGGTTGGGGCCAGATTGCAAAGATCTTTAAAAATTAAAGTGAGGAGTTTTATACTTTATTCCAGAGGCAAACAGGAAGCCACTGGAGTTTGTTGAGGAGGTGATTGATAGGATGAGATATGTATTTAAGGAAAATCACTTTGGCAACTGAAGAGTGGATAGACTGGAATGGGAAGATACTTGAGGCAGGGAGCCCATTTAGGAGTTCATTGCAATAATCCTAATAGCCCTGTATTTTCTCATCATTTTTCTCCTGCCACTTTGAGGGGGAAAAGATGATGCATTTTTTTTCTAGTTGAACAGCTCATGCAATAATAGCTTATATTTATAGAATATTTAAAGCATTTATTGCAGAGCACTTTCCTCACAGTTTTTCTATGAGGTAATATCCATGTCATTTCTCCCTTGAGTAGCACAGGTCATGTCATTGCTATGATGACTTTTATGAATTATTCTGGATAAAAAGTTGATTTCCCTGACAGCAAACCTGCTTATAAGCTTTTCTGACTTTAGCAAGGTTCAGCCAAAGACATGTTTTATTATTGCTTACAAACTTGAATTCTTTACAACATGTTAGATCTGTTGGAGTTTGCATTCAACTGGTATCACCTTCAAGGCAACAAGATAATCTCCAGCCACAATGTAGCATTAGAATAGAATTTTAGAGGAGGAGTAATAATCTTGCTAGTTCATAATTATACAGTGCTTTAAAACTTACAAAGCAATTTCTTCACACCAACTTCCAAGTTAGATTATATGAATATTATTATCTCCATTTCATAGACAATTGAAACAGGTTTCAAATGGTGAAATGACTTATGAAGGATCATATAGTAGGTAAGGGTTAAAACTGAGACTCCAACCTGGATCTTCTGACTTGAAAATCTATTCCTCTTCTCATTATATCATGTTGCCCTGTTTGGTCACAATTGCTAGAACCAGGACTGATGGGTACATGCTGCAAATTGAAGTTATCCAAAATCAGAATAGTTTGCTTCTGGCCATCTTCAATAAAAAGGTGCCTAACTACTTGTAGACTGAGCAGTACATGGGATTGTTATTCAGGTACAGGTTGGGCAATTATGATCCCTTCCAACTCTTTAGATTTGTGAGTTTATGAACTAGAACACCTAATGAAATGTAAATAACTGGCCACAGAGGACAGAAGTATTAAATTGTGGCATCTCAGCCCCTTTGATTTGTCATTTACACAATATTATCCTACCAATCAACGGCATGGAAATCATGTAGTTTTGATGCAAAAAAAAAGTTATGGACTCTTTGTGGTTGTATATTGACATCAAGATCTGGTCAAAATTTATTTTCAACCTAATGATTCACCTCTGATTAAATTATTTACATTTTAAAAATGTCAATATTTCAATATTTAGATTACATTTAAAAATTTCAAATAAAAGTCTTAGCAAGAAATGACTTTTATGATATAAAAGCTGTGGATAAACAGCCAGGACCTAATGATAAAAATGTTAGACCCCAATCAATAGTTTTGGGTTCCTTCCTCACAAAATTGTTCTTGGGATAGAATTAGCAGGCAAGATAGACCTAGCAGTCTTTCCCCTAAATATAAGATACTGGATGTGTAAACTTGAAAAAATCCAATATACACAAAAAGAACTATTTTGATATTTTTTTAGAATCCTCATTTGAAGTTTTAAAACCTTTTGGAGGGCAACTATGTAGTGCAGTGGGTAGAGCACCAGCCCTTGAATCAGGGGGACCTGAGTTCAAATGTGTACTCAGGCACTTAATAATTGCCTAAACTTGTGACCTTGGGCAAGTCACTTAACCCCATTACCTGCCAAAAAATAAATAAACAAACAGACCCTTTTTGACAAGTGGGGAGAGGCAGAGTACTGAAGTAGTGTAGTTGGAGAGGAATAGGATAGGTAAACTCTGGATTAAAAACAGGGAGAGATTCAAGAATTAATCTAGGAATGGCAGTATGGATGGATCACTGGTCACTTTGATTCTCCTTAGATGGAAAACCTAATGATTTTCAGGCATAATACCTCTTGGATCCTATAATCCTCCATTCTTCTTGTCCTCTGAACATCATCTATGCAAGAGTTGTTCAGGAGGAGGTAGGAGATGTAATCTGGAAGGAAAATATTCAATATTTTGGGAAATTTCTGTCTGAAAATAAACATTCATTAAGCTTCCTACAGTGTATCAGGCACTATACTGGAGATGTAAAATGGGGCAAAAGATAGTACCTGTCCTTAAGGACCTTAACAGTAGAACACAAGAGATAATGAACAAATACATATGAATATAGACAAGATCTATTTAGCATAAATAGGGAAAAAATGAAAAGGGATAAGACACTAAAATTAAGAGGGGTTGAGGAAAGTTTTCTGTAGAAGATGATATTAGTTGGGAATTAAAAGAAGCCAGGGAATTCAATAGGTGGAGATGAGAAGGGAAAACATTCCAGGCATGAGGGACCAGAGAAATTGCTTGGAACTGAGAGATAGAGTGTTTTGTAGAACAGCAAAGAGGCTAATAACATTGGATTGAATTTCCCAAATGTTATTCCGCCTGCTTTTCTCCTATTCAGTTTTAGGCACTGATCACCATCATGTTCCATTTAAATCTTTACATATTACTCTTTAGCTCCTAATCACATCATACCCTTTCTTCCTAGTAAGATCTTTCCCTTACTACTAATTCCACATCAGTGTATAAGATAATCTTAAGATTTGCGTCTTTCCTCCCAGAGGCACCTTTTAACTTCATATTGCATTGGGCTTCATGGAGTACCTCTGCTGTGATGCTAAGTCAGGACAGGCTCTCCTCAGTTCTTCCCTATTCTCTATAGCTTTTTCTTCTCTACTCTCATTAAAACATATCTGTTCCTTGTTTCATTCTCTTGGGGCTTTGGTGTCTGGCAAGCTAATTGTTAAATTAATTTGTGCTAAAGTGTTAATGGGTGATTATGACTTAATATGCTGCTTTTCACATATAAAATATTTGTGTTTTAATAGTCACCTGAATTTTAGCCCAAATGAATGATCAGTAATGGGCATTTAGGTTTTTCCTGCCCCTCATATATGCCCATTTTCTATGGTGATTTGGTAAACAATTGGTTTTACTTTTAACTTTACATTAAATGTGATTTCATGTCTGTGCAGCTTTTCTTCATCTGAACTCACTGGTCTCTTTCCTGTAATCTTTGCAAGGTCACAACTGTATAATTTGTCACAAGAGTGTCCTTGGAAGAGAAGAAATAGTCCCATATAAAACTATGAAGTCTGGCCTGAATGTCAGCTTGGATATGTAGTTAAATGCCTGAAGGATGATTGTCTGATAACCATCAGTATTTAGCTGATTGTTGTTCTTTTTTTCTTTTTCAAAAATCTACTATCATTTTGGGGGAGATTATTAGTGAATTTATTAAACCAGAGAATATGGTAATTAGTTTGAATATTAGCTTGGGTTTTGTCAGGTTGCAGGACCTTAACTGGAATTGTAGTCGAAATAGGAGACAGGTGCAAGGTCATATCTTAGGATCTCAAAATCCTGCTAATTTAAGATATGCTGGTTTTAGAGTAAATTTCTCATATCACTTATGAATTCTATGTTTGGAGGGATTCCTTAAATTTGTTGTTTAATTGTTTCAGTTGTGCCCAATTTTTCATGATCCCATCTGGGATTTTCTTAGTAAGATACTGGAGTGGTTTGTCATTTCTTTCTTCAGCTCATTTTACAGATGTTTAGTGTCACGTAGCTAGTAAATGTCTGAGGTCAAATTGAGACCTCAGAAAAGTGAGTCTTTTGCTACTTAGTATTTGGAATAAGAGATGAAGTATTCATAAAGTAATCATATATGTGCAAAATGTTGTAAGACATATTTAAGCATTTTACAAAGCACTTCCTCACAATAGTCCTGTGAGGGAGGTAATGTAATTTTTTTTTTTTGTTTTACAGTTTAAAAAGTGAGATTTAGGATTACAAATTAAGTATTTAGTTACCTATTTTGATAACTGAAAATAGAATTGGATAATTGTACCTCTTTTTGGGAGGGATGGGAAGGGAAGGGACATAGTATGGACCTGCTGTTTTATTGATATCTGAAAACTACTTTCAGTGATACAGATTGGCAACTGTTATAAGGTCTAGTCTTAATTCTTTGGAGCATTAAGAAGTTTAGTGATTTGACAATAGTCCCATAACATAAAGGCAAGACTATATGCCTCATCTTTCTAACTCTGATACTGGTCTTCTATCTATTGCTATACGTTTTGAGGTTCTACATGCTCAACACAGCAGTGAAGAAGACCTGGGTTAAATCTTGACTCAGACACTTTATAGCAATACAGCACTGAGAAAGTCTTTCAAACCCTGCAAGCCCCGTTTTCTGTATCTATTAAGTGGGGATAATACTAAAACTTCCCTCTTGCGAGAGTCAAATGAAATTTTACATATACATATACATATAACATACACACACACACACACTCACATATAAAGTGCTATATGAGCCTCAAGATTCAATGTAAATGTCAGACTGTTTATCAACATCAATTGAATTTTGAACTAATATGATGAAAAGAGTAGATAATTTTCACTAGAATGCAACAAATGTTTATAGAGTACTAGAACTATGAGAGCATTATAAAAGAAAAAGAGCATGATATGGTTCCTGAAGTCAAGGAGCTTTGGGTGTTTGGAGACTTTAAAATAATTACTGATAACACAGATCAGTTTAAGTCAGTGTTTAATAATAGGAGAAGTTGGCTACCAGATTGATATCATATTTTTGTGAAAGAAAATAAAAGAATTATAGGATTATAAACTTAAAAACTTGAATGATCTATGATTTTGAGGGTGGTATGGGTATGGCATGTACTACTATAGATCACATTTTCTCTTTTTAAGTTAGTAGCTTAACTTTGTTGCTGTGGCCCAAAATGTATCCATCTGTCTTGGGTTCTTGGTTGATGATGGCCTACTTCTTGCTCATCACCCACAATACATCATCTGCTCTATGAGCATTTTCATGGTTATCTCCCAGGTTCAAATAATATTCCTTCTTAACTCTTCCCTCTTGAATTTCCTTGCTTCCTTCAAGTCCCAACTAAAATTTCACCTTCTATAGGAAGCCTTTTCTAATCTTCTTCAGTCCTAGTTGTTTTCCCACTGTCATTTCCATGTATCCTGTATATAATTTGTACATAGTAGTTTACATGCTATTTCCTCAATTAAACTTCTTGTGACCTGGGGGTGTCTTTTGCCTTCCTTTGTATTCCTAGTGACTGGCACATAGTGGGTAATTAATAAATGTTTATTGACTGACTCATTGGTGGACCCATAGTTAAAGTCTTTCCCAATGTGCAGGAGGTGTCACATTTATGTTCCATAGGCGAGACTTTGTGAATACATTTTGTCTTGAGGTTTCAAAGTAAAACTTTAATGGAGGCTAGGGATTAATCAATCAGCTAGCAGTTGTTAAATATGTACTATGCCAGACACTATGTTAGGCTTCAAAGACAAAAACAGGAATAGTGCCTGCCTTTAAGGAGCTTGTGTTTTATCAGGGAATATATTTTTCACACATAGAAATATGCAAAAATATACATAATTTTATACCCTAGATGGACTTCCAGAAAGTTAAGGTTTCAAATAGATTTGGTTTCAATGTTGGGATTCTTGACTAAAGAGGAATCAAATTCTTTTTCTGGCTTTACCACCACCCCAGTGTAAAACTAAAGACATTTCTAAAACAAAGCTTAGATACCTATGGATAAATGATCTAGAAATTAAAAGCACACTCTAAACTAAAACTACAACACAACGAATAACTACAAAATTCATGCAACATGTAATATTTGCATTCTACTAATGTTTATAATTTCTTTTATAGGCTCCTGAGTATAACATAAAAAGGAGGGGAAAACAAGGAAAAGAGAGAGCCTTAAAGCAGTACATTTAATAGAATAGGCTTGATAAAAGCATGTTAAATTGAATTGAGCAGAAAGAAAAAGACAAAAAAATGAATGCTTGCCATTTTTTTTTTTTAGGTTTTTGCAAGGCAAATGGGGTTAAGTGGCTTGCCTAAGGTCACACAGCTAGGTAATTATTAAGTGTCTGAGGTCTGATTTGAACTCAGGTACTCCTGACTCCAGGGCTGATGCTCTATCCACTGTGCCACCTAGCTGCCCCAATGATTGACATGTGTTATCTTCTCATTTTTCTCTTACATGATAAGTGATTTTATTTTGATGACTTGTATTTTTTTAAACAAATGATATGCTGACCATGTCTGTCTGAAACTCTACTTCTGTGTGTAGTCCCATGTCTACTATTTGATGCTCTGTTGGATCATCATGATGGTGTTGGGTCTGGCAAATCCATAAATTTTACTTGGATTGACTCCTGTTCATTCAAGCAAACTATATTTACCGTCACCCTTGGAGGGATAGAGAGCCAGGTCAAAACAAGCTCAATTCCCTCATTTGTCCATTGCCCTAAGCTGAGAGACTAGAATTGTAATGTAGACAATACTTTTGCTCTGGCATAGAGAAATTATCTACTTGAACTCAACTGCTCCTTCAGTTTCTGGTTTCCCAACCAGCCACAGACTTTTAAAAAGTTTCCCTCTGTATTTTTGGTTAGTCTCTCACAACTACAGTGGCGGCAGCTGGACTTTGAACTGTTTTTGGCAGTTCCAACAAAGTGCCTGTGGGGCAGACTATGATAATTTCCAGAGGGAGTTCCCTTTAACTGGTAAGAGCATTTCATAGTGATCTTTAACATCTGGGGTTAAAAACTTCTAGGCTTGCCTTTGGTCTGCTTTCAGAGCTGAATTATATGAAGAGAATACTTTTCCTGTGTATATTCATTCTTGGTGATTCCTCTATAATTGTCTTACTCATTTCTTTCTCTATCTGGTTCTCTTGGAAGGGTATTCTCATGTAAGATTTAGTGCTTGATATATGTGGTAATATATTAGAAGACACAGCTTTCTAATTTATTTTAAATACCTATGTTTCTCTCTTCATCCAGTGATAATTTGAGGTCTAGCTCTTTCACTGATAAATGAACAATGTATATCTAGGTGAATACAGCCAGGTAACCATATGGTAGGAGAAAAATCTTCCCCTGTCAAACCCTTCAAGTACTTTGTGAGCAATAAGAAAAGAACAGACAGATTAATAGACCAGTAGAACACTTGGCCTAGTTCAGTGCCCTTACTGTGACTCCTCAGTGTCAGGAGACCATTATTTGGACTATTTTGTTTATGTAAAGAAATGTAATTGAGTTCTCAAACCACTGTACTGAAAACCACAAATTTGGGGGTTGAAATCTTGGTAGCTTCAAGACTCAAATCTCTTATTCTAATTGCAGAGGGTTTTGTGTGTGTGTGCATGTGCGTGTTTTGTGTGTGTGTGTGTGTGTGTGTGTGTGTGAGAGAGAGAGAGAGAGAGAGAGAGAGAAGGGAAGGGAGTGAGGGAAGAAAGGGAAGAAGGATCTGCTTTTAAATATGAGACTTTTGGTAACTCCATACTTGTCTGTATATTTCTTGACTACTTGTACATTAATGCTATTTAGATTATCTAGTTTTAGTTCATTTGTTCCACTCATGTCCAACTCTTTGTGACCTCATAGAGATTTTCTTTACAAAGATACTAGAGTGGTTTGTTATTTCTTTCTCTAGATTATTTGCAGATGAGGAAACTGAGGTTAAACAGGGTTAAGTCACTTGCTCAAGGTCACTTAGCTAGTAAGTGAGCACATTTGAACTCAGTTCTTCCTGACTTCCAGGCTGACACTCCATTCACTGAGCTACATGTTATTTGTCTGATCAGACATCAGCTGATGCAAGGACAAAAGTTATATTGTAACCATGTGGTGACTCTTGTGGTATCCAAAACAGTTCTATACACTCCAGGAAATTAAATTAAATATAGTGTGTCTAATGATGATGATGATAATATTAACCTTTCTCTTTTGTTTGTGGCTTTGTGTATATAGAAATCCAGCATGATGTTATGAAAAGAGCAGGGAATAATCCTGGATTAGATTCTACTAATCTAGAATTAATAGATATAGTCTTCAGGAAGTTACTTATCTCAGACTAATTTCATTTGGCTATAAGACAAGAATAATTCAGTTTCATTCAATGATTCAACATGTATTAAATAATAATTAAAAGAGGAAGAGCAATAGAATTAAGGTTTTTGGGAAGACTTCCTGTAGGTGGTAGATTTTTATTTAGGGCTTAAATGTAGCCATGGACATCAGTAGTTAGAGCAGGAGAAGAGAGCATTCCAGGAATGGGGGACAGGCAGAAGACATGTCCAGAATTAAGAGATGAAGTATTTGGTTCATGATACAGCCCAGAAGCCGGTGATACCGGATTTGAAAAGTATATATTGGGAAGTAAGATGTAAGAAGACTGGAAAGGTAGATGGGGGCTAGCTTAGAAAAGTCTTTGTAACAGCATTTTTAATTGTGCTCTTTATTTGTGTGGGGTAACTAGAAGGAGAGTACTTTGCATGTACAATATAAATATGAACAACCATTATGTAACAGATATAACACAAGTGAGTGATGAGACATGTTAAAGGTTAGTTTCTTCTGTTTATAGTTATAAAACTCATTATAGCTATTAAATTAAAATATAAAATGTAACTTTTAAAATCTCTTTCCATTTTAAATTTGGACACCAAGTACCCCTAATTACATGGCCAAATAGACCTTTTTTTGACCATGACTAATGAGAATAAGCTTAAATTCTTTTTTACCTGAGGCAGAGGCCACCCTCAAAGTTTCTAGGTTCTCATGGATTATTTTCAGTCTTAGGAGCCAAACCAAGAAGGTTGTCAGCTGTCTTTCGCTCTTATTCCACAACTTTAGTGTTTGTTCTGGAGGAATCTCTTAAGTAAAACATCTTGTGTCTAGGATTCTCCAAACATGAATAAACAGTAACCCAAACTCCCAAGTAAACACTTAATGTAATTAATGCATATTGGGGAGGATAGACTGTATTATACCCCAAAGAAACTGCAGAAGTTGCAAAGAACTCAGAGAACCACATAAACAGAGAAAACACATACACTACTCAAAAATTCATAGAGACCCATAGATGGATTAAAACACACATATGCATAGTAGTTCCAATATTTTTAATAATTATCCCTTTAACCCCACAGAAAGCCTTATTGATGTTGTGGATTATGTAAGAGAAGAAATGCACTTTTTGGAACTTCTAAGTTAAAATACCCCTCTTCCTGGACCTCCACTCTCTAGATATCTCACCATGAGAGTGGGTGACAAAAGTCTATCTTTTGACTTCAACAACATCCCTTATATGACTGTCACCCTTAAGATGCAATGGACATACATGAGCAATGCTTTTCTTTCTCCAAGATTGGATTGGAGTTCATAGTTCAGTTCACAGTTCAGTATTTTTATGTATGAATCTCTCCTTTCTTGAGAAGGATGCTGCCTGGCAGTCAGGCATTTGTTGTCTTTTTCCAGATTTTTCACTTCCAAACTCTTAGACTTGAATCCTTACAAATTTGGGCACCCCAAAACTTGAGGGCCCCTGGAAGGCAAACCCCCCAAGGCTGGTGATTGCCATTTTCCTTGATTAGAAGGTTGAATTCTGAAGCCCAGAAAGAAACAATTCTTCTTCCTCTACTCAGGATATTGAAATTGTCCATGAACTTACCATTTTGGACTTTATCAGTAAAGATGTCAGTTTATGCCACGTGCTTCTACAGGAAATCTATCAGTGTCCCAGTTGTTTCTTGGACTAGAAAATTGTCTTCACCATCTGTCCTCTTAGGATTTGCATCTAACTCTTTCTCTCATGCCCTTCTACAACAAGGTGCCATCAATTGTTTCTGATGAGAGAAAATTCCTTCTTCTCTCAAGCACCTGCCTTCTGCCTACTTCCCTACACCCCACGCTCATCTCCTGTGAAGCTTCCAGGATTAGAAAGAAGGGAAGATCCAGAGCAAGTCAACTGCTTTATGTCCTCTCTATCCTGGAGCCAGAGGACAACTTCATTTCTGGTAGAAAGATTCATGATTTCTGTTCCATGTGTCTCCTCCTTTGAATTATTTCCTGGGCTCCTTAGTCTCTTCATAGCATTAAAAAATGAGCAGAATCACTAGTCTACATTAGTACTATATAGAGAACATTAGAAATCTGTATTTACTGCTTGGGGATAGCACAAATCCCTGAGATTTCTGAAAGAGCATTTTCAAAAAAAAATTTCACCTATTTGTCTGACACATACAATTTTTTTAAACTAAAATGTTTATTTGAATTCATGTTTAAGTGAACTTGGGATATGATTCAAACATATGTTGCTGTGACTTAATCTTTGGACACTTTACATCTGATGAGTACAGTCATCTGTGGCTCATATTGCATTGTTCTTAGAGTCTAGGGAAATTTGCTGCCAATCCTGGTGATAGCTAGGGGAATATTGCCTATGCTTAGTTTCCTTCCATTCATATAGATTTTACAGTTGGTGTTAAAAACAAGACTAGTATGTTAAAAAAAATTTTCCCCTTAAAAATAATTCATGGCACTGTTGGGGTTGAGCAGCACAGGACTCGTATTTTATAGTGGCATTCATATCACCATGGACTCATGATTAACAGTGAGAAAGGGTAGTGTGTTATATTCATGTGCTACCATCTAGATGTCAAACATGAACTAAGATAGGCTTACTGGGGAACATTTCTGTATGTATATGTATATGCATATATGTAGATGTAGATATAGATGATCATATATATTTGTGTGCTTGCACTTTCAAGTTAAGATTTTATTTTGGCTCTATTTCCAGAGAACAACTGGTAAAACAAAAGACATTCTTTCATTTTAATGCATCTCTAAAGAAGTATAAAACAGATTCCTTCCTAGTGATTTGAACTCACTCCTATAATTCATTACATTCTTTAAAAGAGATTTGGCAACTAAAATATAGACACAGATTCATATTAGGAACTTTTAAAAACTCATAGTTTTAGGGGTGCCTAGGTGGCGCAGTGGATAGAGCACAGGCTCAGGAATCAGGAGTACCTGAGTTCAAATTCGACCTCAGACACTTAATAATTACCTAGCTGTGTGGCCTTGGGCAAGCCATTTAATCCCATTGCCTTGAAAAAAAAAACAAAAAAAACTCATATAGTTTTTTTTAATGTTTTTGCAAGACAATGGGGTTAAATGGCTTGCCCAAGGCCACACAGCTAGGTAATTATTAAGTGTCTGAGACCAGATTTGAACTAAGGTACTCCTGACTCTAGGGCTGATGCTCTATCCGCTGTGCCACCTAGCCTCCCCAGCCATATAGTTTTAAAACCCACATAAAACTCAATAGTGTTAAAATAGTAGGGTACTTATTTTTTCCCTCCATTAATAATTGCATTGTGCTATCTAAATAGGGGACGGTAGTTTCTTTTTAAATACTCTGTGGTCATATACATATTCCCTAGCTGTTCATTCTCCTGCACTCTCCAAATGACTATTCTTAGCCATTTTTTCAATCTGGTATTGCATTGTGGTTATTTTATTGAAAACGTCCTTGATATAAAGAATGAGGCAGCCTGGTTTGGTCCTTGTTGAAAGGGTTTCATAATGCATTTCTCAGTCCAAGATGAACTAGATTCCAGTCCCTGGAATGAAATAAAATTAAGGTCAAAGAGGCAAATACAAAAAAAGAAAATAAACCATGTGGCCACAGTGCTTATTAGCACTCAGTCATTGGTTTCACCAGTCTTGTAGCTGGGGAGACCATGACATAGTTATTATTCTGTTATTGATCTGATATCAAATCTGATGAAGCACTGGCTTCATCTGGCAGTTTTGAAGAGTGTAGATAGTTAGGATGCAAACTCAACAAAAAAGGTTTTTGAAATTTGCAGGAAGTCTTCTCTGTCACTTGGCCTTGTTCCTTTAGCTTTGGGCATCTGCTTGGCAAGAACTAGGAGCTGCTCTTATCTCAACAACTATATATATTTAAATGTGGCTAATACCACTGAGCATGCATTTCTCTTTTGGCCAGACAGGGCAAATGGAAGCCAGGCAGTTAGTGTGTTGTGTTTTTAGAGGGAAAATCCATAAGGGGAGAAGAAAATGTCCATTCACATAAAACAGCAAACATTTTGAATGTGTGCCTATGTAACCAAAAATAGGAGATTTAATTTCAGTCTATTATGATCTTCCTAAAATAAAATAATGATCTGACTCTCATCTCATACTACCATTTAACAAATTTCAGTGACTCCTTATTACCTCAAGGATTAAATAGAAAACCTTGTTTGGCTTCTAAGCCTTCACAACCTGGTACATTCCTATCTTCCTAGTTTTATTTTTTACTTACAACTTAATATTTAAATATTCTGTGATCCAGTAATACTGATCTTCTTGTTTCTTGAATAAAATACTTTATATATCCAAACTGAACTCTTCACTGGCTGTCCCTCTTTCATGGATTACACTCTCTCCTCATCTCTACATTCTGGCTTCCCTAATTTCCTCCAACTCTCAGCTAAATTACCAACTTCTACAGGAAGTTTCTCCTAATCCTCCTTATTCTTAGGGCCTTCCATCTGAGACGACCCCCATTATTTCCTATATCTTATTTTAACTTAGTTGTTTGCGTGTTGTATCTCTCATTATACAGTGAGCTGCTTGAGAGCAGGGACTGTGAGAGCAGGGACTGTATTTTGCCTTTCTTTGTATCCCCCAGTACTTAGCAGATAGTTGATTGTCTTTCAGTTTTTTATTGACTGTTCCTCATCATAATGTCTTTTGAAGAAGTGTTTACTGAATCTCCCCTCTTCAAACCTCAGAGAATATAATATCTATTTTGTGTGTATGTATAGATATATACAGAAGATAAATAGATTATATATTGTATTTGTGTATGCACATGTGTGCATACACACACACACACACACACACACACACACACACACACTAGATAGCAAGTTTCTTGAAGACAGGTTTCACTTTTGTCTTGGTACCTCCAAGTACCTAGAACATAGCATGAACTTAATAAATGCTTCTAAATTGATTGATCTACATTAAGCAAACATATTATGTCCATGTATCATAAATCATAGAAGACTAGGCTCAAGCTATTTTTTTCAGAAATAAATTTCTCTTATGCACCTTGGTTGTTAGTCCTTTGACATAGTATTTTAAAGACCTGGATTCCATCTTAACACACATGATTGATCATATTTTGTCAATAATATTTCTAAGAAGATAGGCTTCAGCAACTGATCAGTTCTGATAATTGAAGACATCCTCAAGTTATCTAACTTGATATAGATTGTTTTTTGTTTTTTTGGTTTTTTTGCAAGGCAATGGGCTTAAGTGATTTGCCCAAAGTTACAAAGCTAGGTAATTAAGTATCTGAGGTCGAATTTGAACTCAGGTCCTCCTGACTCCAGGGCCAGTGCTCTATCCACTGCACTACCTACCTGCCCCTACATGTCAAGTTTTAATGGAATTTAAAAATTGGCATTGAGTCTGGAAATGTCTAGCTTACAAAACAACAATCTATAGACTATATCTATATACAGCATGAGCTTTTGGCCCTTGGAATGAAATTCATAATACTGACATGAAAAACATAGCATTGGTGAGTCTAATGGTTATGGAGAAACATATTGTTATTTTTTCCTTTAATATGGCATTTCTGAGAGCTTGTCTCCTTTCTTTTCTCTTTCAGGCATGAATGATGACAGATCAGGAAAAGACAATGATTTACTACTTTGAAGGGCAAGCATGTATGTGATTAAAGGATATAAGTGCAGGACTCCAAGATTTACTTCCTTCCTGCTCCATCCAGCAGGGATACCTGAGGTGAGTGAGTAATGGGATAATTTATAACACCTCAGGCCTTTCGTCAGGAGACCTGTAGTCAAAACAGGAAGATAAAACTCAGAAGGTTTCTAGTAAAAATACAACTTTTTATACTCTTAACACACCCTTTAATTGCAAGTGGCAGCAACCTTTAGAATTTTCCTGTTTTAGTTACCCAAGGATTTCCATAAACAGGATAGTTTCCAATGCAATCAAAACATGCACTCAGTTGACTTTCTACAACTCTTCTTTCTCTGCTTATTTGTTTCGTAATATCTTTCTGTTGTTGTGGACATCAAAGAAGTTAGAAGAACTAATTATAGACTATTCCCTGAACTGGTTCATTTTCTCAAGCTGTAGAAATGACAAGTATTAGTTGTCATCATGACAAATGCTATAATCCTACTCTGCCAGAAGCTACAAAGAACTATTAGTTGACCATTATTAGCTCATTTCATGTCTATTTAGAAATATTTTATTTCAGTTTAGAAATGTTTTATCTATTGCTCTTTCCCATTGGGGTAAAAGTTTTTTCTCTTCTCTATGTAATTCTTTCCCAAACCACTTTACAAGGTATGTGAAAGAGTGCCTGAGGTTTGAGAGGCCCCTATAATTTAAATTATGTTAGGTGACAACAGAGCATGCAACATTGCTTGAATGAGTGGTTATAATTGTCAAAGTAGCATGGATTAATGGAAGGAGTGGTGCACTTGGTACCAGGAATTCCTTGGTTTCAAATCCTACTTTAGACACAGTCAACTCTGAGCATTTGTTTTTTTTTCACCAGGAAAATGGGTATAATAGCATGCTGGACATTTTACACAAGGGACTTTTGGAAGGATTAAGGGAGATTATGAAAGCAAGATGTGATGCATTACAGCTATATAGAAATGTCAGCTATTACACTCAAATTTCTATACTCAGGTTTTCAGTCATAATGAGTTTTTTTTTTTCATTTCATAGATGCAGATAATTCATCACCAATTACCTCTTGGATATCTTAAACCAGAGGTCTTGGAGGCATCTCAAATTCAAGAAATAGAATTAATTATCTCCCCCCCCCCAAATCTTCCCCTCATATCCCAGTGCCATCCTCTCTTTTGTTCATCCCACATATCCATTCCATTGCTACACCTAGTTGTTTCTACCTTTACAACATCTGTTATTTTCACTCACATAGGTACTATTCTAGTTCAGGCCCTCATTACCTTTCATCTGAGATTGTAATAGTCTTCCTATTTGTCTTCTTGTCTCTAATCTGTCTTCCACTCAGCTGCTAAAGTGATTTTTTTCCCAGAAGCATGGATCCAATGTTCACTCACCTCCTTGGTAAATGCCAGTGGTTCCTCTCTTATGTTTAGGTTGAAATACAAACTGCTCTGACACTTAAGATTCCTCATTACCTGGATCCTTCTAGTCTTTTTACATTTTACATCCTTCCTACTTACTCTTCTATATATCTACCTTGATCTACTTGGTAATCCCCCCACTGGCATTCCATTCCTTTGTAGCTCTCTCCAATACATGGATTGCAGGCATCTCTCCACTATTTAGCATCTATAATCCTTTTTTTTTTTTCAGGAAGCCTTTCCCAGTCCTCCATAGCAGTTGTCTTCCTCTCTGAGATTTCCTTCCATCTATCCTGAATATCTCAGAGTATGCCCCTAATTATTTGCATTGTCTCCAATTTCCCAAATTGGGGGCGGGGAGGATAATGGTTTTTACCTTTTGTTGGATAGAGCACCAGCCCTAGAGTCAGGAGAACCTGAATTCAAACTTAGAACAGTTGTTGGTGTCCAGTTTTTTTTTTTAGTTTTTTTTTTCTTTTTTTGCAAGGCAAATGGGGTTAAGTGGCTTGCCCAAGGCCACACAGCTAGGTAATTATTAAGTGTCTGAGACCAGATTTGAACCCAGGTACTCCTGACTCCAAGGCCAGTGCTTTATCCACTATGCTACCTAGCTGCCCTGTGCTGTCCAGTTCTTTCAGTTTTGTCTTAATTTTCTTGTCCCCGATGAACTTCTATCATTGGGATTTTTCTTTTCAAAAGTAACGGAATGTTTTGCCATTTCCTTCTCCAGTGGCAAACAAGTAGTTACTCAGGTAGTTAGGAAGTTTTTGAGACTGGACTTGAATTTACATTTTTCTCATTCCAAGGCCATGTAAATATCTCTGCTTTGCAGAGTAACTAACAATATTTTTTTTATTGCATGCTCAATTGGGCTTATTCTATCAATCCATCAATTACTTAATAGCTGTATGATATAAGGGATGGACTATTGGACTTGGAAAATGGAAGAATTGAATTCAAATTCTGCTTTAGATATACTCTAGCAATGTGATATTGGGAAAGTTAGATAGTTGCTCTGTGCTTCAATTACCTCATTTGTAGAAGAAGGAAAGAAGGAAGAAAACGAATGAGAAAGAAGAAAGGGAAGAAGGAAGGAAAGAGGAAACAAAAGGAAAAAGAAAGGAGGGAAAGAAGAAAGAAAAGGAGAGAAAAGATGATAGGAATGGAGGAAAAAGGAAGAAAATAGGGAAAGAACAAAGGAATGAAGAAAGGAGGGAAGGGAGGAAGGAAAGGAAAGAAAAAAAAGAAGGAAGGGAGGAAGGAAGGAGGAAAGGGATATTGATTCCCTTGATATTCTTGACTTTTTGTTCTTCCAGGTGAATTTTATGATTATTTTTTCTAGTTCTATATAATAATTCATTAATAATCTATTGGATAAGCAAATTAGCTAGAATTGCCATTTTTATTAAATTGATTGGCTTATCCATGAGAAATGAACATTTTTTAATTGTTTAGATCATATAATCCCAGAATTTGTCTTTGGCAAGTAGACTTCCAAGTATCTTATGTTGTCTGAAATTATTTTAAATGAAATTTTTCTTTCAATTTTTTCCTGCTGGGTTTTATTAGTAGTATATAGAAATGCTGATGATTTATGTGGGTTTATATTATATCCTGAAACTTTGTTAAAGTTGTTAATTGTTCCAGCTAAACTTTTAGTTGATTCAATATTTCAAGTATATCAACCAAGTATATCTGCCAAGAGTGATTGATAGTTTTATTTTCCTCATTGTTTTTAATAAAATCCTTCACTTTTGGGGGGGTGGGATCCCTACTGCTATAATTAAAATTACTAGTACAGTATTGAATACTAATGGTGATAATGGGCATCCTTGTTTTACCCCCTGATCTTATTGAGAAGGTTTTAAGTTCATCCCTGTTACAAAGAATGCTTGCTCATGGTTTAGATAAATACTTAGCATTTTAAGAAAGACTCCATTGATTCCAATGCTTTCTAGTGTTTTTTTTTTTTTAAATAGGAATGGGTACTATATTTTGTCAGACTTTTTCTGCACCTGTTGATATAATCCTATGATTTTTCTTGATTTTGTTATTGATGGGGTCAAGTTTTCCTAAAACTGGATACTGCATTCCTGATATAAGTAAATCTTTGGGATATATTGTTGTAATCTCCTTCCTGACATTTTATTTAAATTTGTTACATCAGTATTCATTAAAGTAATTGGTTTATAGTTTTCTTCCTCTGTTTTTACTTTCTCTGGCCACATTTGTGTCTTAAAGGAATTTGGAAGAGCTCCTTTTAACCTATTTTTTTTTTTTTGTTTAGATTTTTGCAAGGCAATGGGGTTAAGTGGCTTGCCCAAGGCCACACCACTAGGTAATTACTAAGTGTCTGAGACCGGATTTGAACCCAGGTACTCCTGACTCCAAGGCTGGTGCTCTATCCAGTGCACCACCTAGCTGCCCTTTAACCTATTTTTTTTTAAAAAAAATAGTTTATATATAGTGTTGGGATAAATTGTTCCTAAAATAGTTGGTAGAATTTCCTTGTAAATCTATCTGGTCCTAAAGATTATTTTTTTCTTAGGGAGATCATTGTTGGCTTGTTCAATTTATTTTTTCTAAGAGTGCATTATTTAAGTATTTGATTTTCTCTTTTGTTTATCTGGGTAGCTTATCTATTTTTTAAATATTCATTCACTTCATTTAGATTGTCAGTCTTATGGGCATGTAATCATACAAAATAACTCCTAATAATTGTTTTAATTTCATCTTCTTTAGTGGTATACTTACTCCTTTCATTTTAGAAACTAATAATTTGGTTTTCTTCTATTATTAATCAAATTAATCAGTGATTTGCCTATTTTGTTGGTTTTATCATAAGACCAATTTGTAGTTTTAATTATTAGTACAAATATTTTTTTGTTTTTTTTTTAAATTTTATTAATTTTCTTTGGTTTTTAAAATTTCCATTTTGGTATTTAAATGAATATTTTTAATTTGTTCTTTTGCTAGGTTTTTAGTTGAATGCCTAATTCATTGATGTGATCTTTTATTCTCTATGTATTGCTTTGGTTGTATCCCATAAATTCTGGGATGCTGTCTTATTGTTGTCATTCTCTTTAATTAAATTATCAATTGTTTCTATGATTTTTTTTTTTTAGGTTTTTGTAAGGCAATGAGGTTAAGTGGCTTGCCCAAGGTCACACAGCTAGGCGATTTTTAAGTGTCTGAGGCCAGATTTGAACTCAGGTACTTCTGACTCCAGGGCTGGTGCTCTATCCACTGTGCCGTCTTGCCACCCCTCTATGATTTCTTTGATCCACTCACATTTAAGATTAGACTATTTAATTTTGAATTAATTTTTAATCTATACTTTCAAAGCCTTTTATTAAAATAATTTTATTGAATTATGATCTAAAAGGTTATTTTTAATAATTTTGCTTCTCTGAATTTGGTTATGAAGTTTTTATGCTCTTAAATGTCATTAGTTTTTGTGAAGTTTCTTGTATTGTTCAGGGAAAAAGAAACCATATATTCCTTTCTATTCCAATTCAGTTTTCTCTAGAGGTCTATGATAGCTAGATTCTTTTCATCTCCTTGACTCATTTCTTATTTATTTTACAGTTAGATTTATCTAGCTCTGGAAGTAAATTTGAGATCCCCAACTAGTATTGCTTTATTGTATAATTCCTCTATAATTCATTTAACATTTCCTTTTTAGAATTTGGATGCTAAGTCAGTTGGTGCATACATGTTTCATATTGATATTTAATTTCATTGTCTTTCTTTAGCTATGTATATATATGTATATACATATATATATATGTGTGTAATTTCCTTGCTTAACCCTTTCAATTAGGTCTGGTTTTCTTATTACTTTGAGTTTATTTGAGTTCCATTTTTTCCCCTTTACTTTAACAAAAGCATAATGGATTCTGTTCCAGTCCCTTATTTTAACTCTATATGCATAAGTATGTTTCTTGTAAGCAATATATGATTGCCTTCTCGTTCCTATTCCCTTCTGCTATCCACTTCTGTTTTATAATAGCATTAGCGATCAGTTATGATTACAAACTGTGCATTTCCTTCTGTCCTATTTTCTTCTTTTTATACTTTTATATCTCTTTTTATGCTGTCCCTCCTCTAAAAGTCTGTTTTCCTTCTGAGCATTACCTGCTTTTAGTTCTCTTCCTTTTTATCTCCTTCATACCCTTCCTCTCCTATTTCCCCATTAGTTAAAATACATTTCTATTACCAATTAACTATGTATTTATGTTTTTTCTCTCTTACAACTAATTTTTTTTTTTTTTTAGTTTTTGCAAGGTAAACAGGGTTAAGTGGCTTGCCCAAGGCCACACAGCTAGGTAATTATTAAGTGTCTGAGGCCGGATTTGAACTCAGGTACTCCTGACTCCAGGGCCAGTGCTCTATCCACTGTGCCACCTAGCCACCTCTAGAACTAATTTTGATGTGAAGGTCACATATTGTCTATCCTGTCCCATTTTCCTGTCCACTTTAAGAGCTCTTCTTTTTGTACTTCTTTTATGTGTAATAATTGTCCCCATTCTTCAATTGGGAAATGACTGAACAAGTTATGGTATATGTATATTATGGAATAGTGGTGTTCTATAAGAAACCATGAGTCTTTTGACTTTAGAGAAGCATGAAAAGAATTAAATGAACTGATGCTGAGTGAAGGAAGAAGAACCAAAATAAAATTGTACACATTAACAACCATATTGTAAATTGGTCAACTATGCTGGATGCAGTCCTCTCAGCAGTTCAGTACAACCTTGGGAGATCTGTTATGGACAATGCCATCCGCATCCAGAGGAAAACAAAACAAAACAAAGCAAAACAACAGAATCTGAATATATGCTGTTTTTGCTTTTTAAAAATTTCTCTTATATTTTTCCTTCCTAACTCATGGTTTTCTTTCTTTTCCCTTAGTCCTATCCTAATTCTTCTTACGCAAAATGACTAATATGTAAATATGTTAAACAGAAATGAACATGTACAACTTTTACTAGACTGTTTGCCACCAAGGGGAGAGGGGAGGGAAGGGAGGATGGTAGAAAAATGTGTAATGTATAAATTTGCAAATGGATGATTATTGAAAAGCTACCAAAGCATGTAATTGGAAACATTAAAATATCAATTAAAAATAAGCAAAATAAATCAAACCTTAAAAATTTTCCCTATTCTTCTTCCCCCTTCTTTCAGAGCTTTCCTTTTTTCTTCTATTCATTTTTATATCATACTATCTTAATGTACTCATTCCCACCCCCTCTTTCTATGTATAATCCTTCTAACTGCCCTAGTATGATGTTGAATTCATCATCTTTCCAGAGAAAAGTAAACATTTTAATATTGAGTCCCTAATGATTTGTTTTTCATGTTTACCTTTTTTATGTTCTCCGTAGTCTTATATTTAAAAGTAAAACTTTCTATTTGATCTTCTCATCTGGAATATTTGAAAATCTCATATTTTATTGAATTATTTTTTTCTTCAAGGCTTATTCTCAGTTTTTTTGAGTAGGTTATTCTTCATTGTAACCCCAGCCCATTTGTCTTCTGTAATATCACATTCCAAGCCTTCCACTCTTTTAAAGTAGTAGCTGCTATATATTGTATCATCTTTTTTTTTTTATTTAGGTTTTTGCAAGGCAAATGGGGTTAAGTGGCTTGCCCAAGACCACACAGCTAGGTAATTATTAAGCGTCTGAGACCAGATTTGAACCCAGGAACTCCTGACTCCAAGGCCGGTGCTTTATCCACTACACCACCTAGCCACCCTATATTGTGTCATCTTGACTATGGCTTCTTGGTATTTGAATGGTTTCTTTCTGTTTGTTCAAACTTTTTTCTTTGCAAACTCTTGAATTTGATTATAATATTCCTGGGAGTTTTTATTTTGGAATCTTTTTCAGGCTGTGATTGGTAGATATTTCTATTTTACTCTCTGCTTATAGGATATTAGAGCAGTTTTCCTTGATAATTTCTAGAAAAATGGTATCTAGACTCTTTCTTTGATCATGGCTTTCAGGTAGTCCAATTATTCTTAAACTGTTTTTCCTGGGTAAGTTGTTTTTCTGATAAGATATTTCACATTTTCTTCCATTTCTTTTCAAATTTTTGACTTTTTAGCTTTCTCTGATTCTAATTTTCTTAGTGAGCTTTTGTACTTTTTCCATTTGGTCAATCCTGCTTTTTAAGGTGTTTACATTAGTAAATTTTTATACCTCTTTCTACTGGCTGATTTTATTTGTCAAGGCATTAATTTATTTGGATTTTTTTGCCTCTTATGCTAAACTGTCTTTTTATAATTTTTTTCTTTTGCTTTCATTTCTTTACCAATTTTTTTTCTTCTGGTACTCTTATTTCATTTTGATTTTTTTTATGCTTCTGGGAATTCTTGTTGGATTTGTTTCCCATTCAGATTATTCTTTGAAGCTTTGCTTGTAGCTATTTGGACTTCATTGTCTTCTTCTGAGTTTGCAACTTGTTCTTCCCTGTTACCATAGAAGACTTTTGTGATCAGGATTTTTGTTGTTGTTGTTTGCTTATTTTTCTAACCCATTTCTTGATGTTAATCTTTAGCTAAAGGTGGTATCCCTTTTTAGCACAGGGTGGAGAAATGTATTGCCTCAAGCATCAGGTTTTTTTCACATTGCTATTTTTAGGAGTTAATTTTGGAGTCAAAAGTTTTTAGAACTTCCAAGGTAGTATGATCTGGGGAGATAATGTTCTACTCTACCTAAGAAAAGTCACTGATCCCTTGGAATTTTAATCAATTTTGTTTTTCAGAAACTCTGATACTTTGAGACTAGACACAATACTATCCCTTAAGATCCCTGTTCCCAGAGGCATCTAGGTGGTGCAGTGGATAGAGTATCAATCTTGGAGTCAGGAGGACCTAAGTTCAAATCTGGCATCAAACACTTAATAATTACTTAGCTGTGTGACCTTAGGCAAATCATTTAACCCCACTGCCTTACAAAAACAAACAAACAAAAAAGATGCTAGTTCCCTGGAGACCAGAAGTGATATTTCCTCCTAAGGGTTTCCACACCCACTTGACTTAAAGTATTCCTTTCTACCTTTGAACTATGATCCAAAAGTGAGTATGAGCAATGGAGTTAGTTGCTAGAGGTCCTGCATCCTCTGCTAGCATGGGGGTACCCTCTAATCTCTTCCTGATAAGTTGCTAGATCACCTTACTTTCTCTGGCTTTGAGACCTTCCAAAGCACTTGTTGCTTTTATATCACCTACTGATTTCAACACTAGTATTTCATCAACATGGACTCTGAGCCAGTCTTTACCCCTTTATTACTAATATCTCTTATAGACCTCCTAAATTGTCTTGGGCTGGAAGAATGTCTCACTCCAACCTTTTATTATCTCTACAACTCCAATGATTGAGGTATTATTTAAAAATTTCTTGGAGGCCTAATTTTGAAAAGTGCTGCCAAGTGCTATTTCTTCTCTACCATCTTGGTTCCCTGGTCAGAAGACTGATGAAGAACTTATTAGATGTTATTTGTCATGTACTCTATCAAAGGAGTTAAAAAAAACTGAGGAGCTGGGTGGAATGGGTAAAAATGAAGACACCAGGCATGAGTATATGGTTTGATGTCAAGAAAGATAAGGTAGGAATGGAATGAGAGAAGGATTCTGGGCTTGTTCACAAAAACTCTAGGAGGAACTCACCAATAGGAATAAGGAAGGGATAAGTCCAATGATGAGAAATTCCAGCATCCCATTATCTATGCTGCTTTTGAGGCAGCTAAGTGCTCAGTGGACAGAGTGCTGGACCAGAGGTCAGGAAGAACTGAGTTCAGTTCAACCACAGATAATTACTAGCTATGTGACCTTGAGGAAGTCACTTAGCATTAATCTTCTGGAGAAGGAAAAGGCAAAATAGTCCAGTATCTTTGTCAAGAAAGCCTTAAGAATTAGACCGGAAAACATATTTCTTTTGAACTTTTTTGGAAGTCTACATCATGTCTTCCTTGAATTGACCCAGTACTCAGTGATACTCACATCTCTTTCACAATTTCTGCTCCTCTGTTTGTAAGGTAGGGCCATGGGCTTCTAGACTGCTGTTCAAAAAGGAACCAAGCACAGTTCCTTGGAAGTAGAGATTGCCTTTATATTTGTGTACCTAGTCCTTAGCATAGTACCTGGCTCACAAAAAACAATTAATAAATGTTTGTTGAGTGACTGACAGGCCACAGATGTGGTAGGATGTCCCATGTACTGAGGAAAAGTTCCAGAGGAGCCAGCAATAGAAGAATGGTTTTAAAGATTGCCAAAGAGCTTTACATCTGGTATCTTATTTGATTCCCATAGAAAATGTATGATATAAGTGTTATTATTTTTCAGATAAGGAAACTGAGACAGGCAAAAATTTGAATTTGTCTTCCTGTCTCAAAATCCAGTGTTCTATCTACCATGGAACCTAGCCCTTTGTGGTAGAAGAGATGGTGAGATTTGGCAACTGACTGAATATGTAAGATGAAGAGAGTGAAAAAATAGAACATAATGCCAAGATTCTAAACCCGGGAGACTGGAAGAATAATCATGCTTGCCACAGATATAGGGAATTTGGGAAGGGGGAGTGAGGTTTTTTTTGGGTGGAATAGGGTGGGAAAGATAATGATTCTGTTTTAGAAAAGTTGAATTTGAAATGTCTTCAGGACTCATTTTAGGGTTTAACATGATGTTTAGAACTTCTGGCTTAGTTGCTAGAAAAATGGGAATTATTGGGAATTGCATTTGAACAGGGCAAGAGCTATTTTAAGTTTCAAAAACTCAGTTTGTCTTTCAATTTAAATATATATTTAACATTAATTAAATGCATACTTAAAATAAATGTGTAGTATATATTTAGAAAATATATATATATATATTTCACTTAAGATGGTCTTAGTTGGTATTGGACTTATGATTTTATAGGTCAAGCAGACAAAACAAAGTTCAGATGGTTTCAACTGATGAGATATATTTTTATACTTCCTTATTTTCCCAATATATTGAAATAACTCAACAGCAACAACAAATCAGTTGTATAGATAAAAAAAGTTTACCCCAGGATAAGAGTGATAGATAGGCTTAGTTATGGCTCCTAACTTCACTTGTAAAAAACAATTAGATATTCTTTTCAGAGTTGCCTTCCTTTAGTCAAATTCCCCAATATAAAATATATTCCTATTTGAAGCAGTTGCCTTCTTGAATTGATCCTTTTTCCATATCATCTGTGATAATAGGATAGTATCCTTGATATTTTGGGGCATTTATATATAATATTATGCAATAGGAACTATATTTTTAGTTAATTAAAATTAATTAGAAATAGTATAGAGAGACAGGAATTGTTGTTCCCTTATAATGAATTGGTGCTTCCATATAATGCTGCCCTTGGGGTGTATACTATAGGGCTCCTTATAGGTATATGGAAAGATACCCTCATAATTAAATCCTCTTGGTAATTTAGTAATTGAAGTAGTTCAGATGAGTTTCCAGATGAAATTGTCTTGAAATAGATTCTTTTCCTAGAGAAAAGAGTATTATGGTTGACTTTTATTATGTTGACTAACGAGTTATAGACCCACAAAACCACTGAATTCTAAATTCCCCCAAAATGCACACACACATATACACACGCACAGATACACTCACAAATATACAACTCTGTCCAAATATAATGAGATGGACATATAATATAGTATTAATGTTAGGAATTAAATAGTTTATTTTGAATGTTCATAACCTGTTTATCAAAATTCTTGAAGAGTATGTTCAATTACATTAAAATCATATGAAAATAATTGAAGATGTAGTGTTGGTTTTGCAAAATGCTCAAAACATTTTAAAAACTTTTTCCTAGTTGCTGTCTTTTTTTTCCTGGTTTTCCATAATGTGTATAATGGAAAAAAGGAATATTTGTTCCAGTGTCAAGTTATTTATTGATAGATCCTAATTTACCCATCTATTGAAGTGTAATTTTACTTTCAAAAATACCACCTGTTGTGCTCCTTATAGGGACTAGCATTCCTGAGCTGCTTCTGGAGTTGTTTCCTCGAAGAAGTATGGGCACCCCAAGATGGTGCTTATCCATCTGGCTATGAAAACATTTGTATGCATATTTCCTGAGTTCTTCAACAGACACTAGGGACAGAGATTTTTTTAAATGGAGAAGAAAGAGAGGGGAAATTAAAATAACTTGACTAAAGGAAGGGAACTCTGAAAAGAATATCTAATTGATTTTTACAAGTGATGTTAGGAGCCATAACTAAGCCTACCTATCACTCTTATCCTGAAGTAAACGTTTTATTTATACAACTGATTTGTTGTTGTGATTGAATTGTTTCAATTGTGTTTTATTCTTTTTGACCCCATTTGGTGTTTTGGAGCAAAGATACTGGAGTGGTTTGCTGTTTTCTTCTTCAACTCATTTTACAGATGAAGAAACTGAGGCAAAGTTGCTCAAGGTCATAAAGCTTAATATGCATCAGAAGCCAGATTTGGTCTCAGAAGATGGATTTTTCTGACTCTAGACCCAGCTTTTTATCTGTTTCACTATCTAGCTGCCCACACAACTGACTGAAGAAAGGAAATTAGGAAATCATTCAAGAAATTTGATTAATGTAAACAGCCAGTCTATAAGATGGATTTTTCAAAGAAAACAACCTGAGAATTGTATTTTAGCATTGTATATGGAGAGAAGGAACTGGACATTTGCCAGATCTCTACTTTACTTTCTGATATGTAGACAGTAAGAGATAAGACAATGATATTCTTAAAAGGAATGATAAGAGCATAAGAACAGAACTCTGCATCTTTGCAACTTTCAAGACCACTGATATTTAAGTTATAGAGACTTTCTAAATTTTCTTCTTGACACGAGAGATTTAATTAATTTAGTGCATAATTAATTTAAATATATATTTAATATATTTATGAGAATGGAAGAAGAAAGAGGAACATGTTGGAGAACCAACCAAAGTCTATATTTTATATATAGCACCTAATAAATTGCTATCCCCCATAGAGATTTTGGATCTGTGTAATTCTCCTCTTGTTCCTCAGAAAGCAGAATTTTGAGTTGTGGGATAGAGAATGTTTATAAAGTACATAGCATAGTGCCTGGTACATGGTAGATACTTTTAAAGTGCTTATTCATAGAAACCAGCTTATCAACATTCTTTGAGAGAATGTTCAGTTATATTAAAATCATACTAAAATAATTGGAAATGTAATATTGATTTTGCAAAATGCTTTCACTTTTTAAAAAAGCTTTTCTCTAGCTTTGATGCTATCTTGCTAGTTTTCTCTCATCTTTTCAACTTATCTGGTGTAAGGATTAATAATTCTCCTTTCTGGAAATAACCTCTCACACTTTTTCTGGTACCATTTAATAGGGAATGATGAAGGAAGTTTCAGGAAGAAAGAATTCTCACATGACTCATCTAAGACAACTCTCATTTGTGTTTTTATAGCTGTTATCTCCTAGTATGTAGTGGCTTCCTAGTATGTAGTGACTAATTAATTAATTAATAATTAAAATTGACTGACCCAAAGAAACACAGCCAGTCAGTAGAAAGGTAGAAACTGGAGCCTCAGCCTCTTGATTTTCATTCTAGTCCTTTCTCACTGTTTGACTTTCTGTGGTACTTTGGTGCAATGGATTAAATTCTGGGTCAAGACCTAAGTTCCCATCCAGCTTCAGACACTTACTAGCAGGCTACTTGACTTCTATCTGTCTCAGTCTCCTTAATTGTAAAATGGGCTAATAACAGCACCTTCATTCCAGAGTTGTTGTGAGGATCCAGAGTTAGCACCTAAAGAAATGCTTGTTTACTTCCCTTCTGTGGAGAACTAGTCTCAGTAAGTATGAAAGGAAAATGGACAGATGAAAGAAGGGAAAAAACCTATGAAATAAATATAAAAAAAGGTAAATGAGATTATCATCTTTTTATTTCTTGATCAGTCAGTATTTTCTGGGCCTCTATTCTTGCTTAACCTGTCCAAACCAGAAATGAGTGGTCCAATTGATTTTTATGGTCAAGTAGTCAAAGATTTGCTTGATCTAATTGATCTTTGTGGTCAAAATTACTGAACTAAATGGTTTCCAGGGTTTCTTTCTGCTTCAGCATTCTTGGTTTCTATAGTTAATTTGTCTTGGTCATGAATTTTCAGATTTATTTATTTATTTTTTGGTAGGGAGGCAGAATAAGAAAAGAGAATGGCCCAAGAGAAGGACATTATGGAAATCTGCCCCTTTCCTTTTTTTTTTCTCCCTTCTCCCATTCTTTGGCAAGTGGTACCTGAGCAATACACCAAACCTGAGGTCAAGAAGGGAGATTTAATGCAAGGAATTCTATAATTCCTAAACCTATACTCAAGGGATATAAAAAGAAAAGGAAAAGAGCCTTTATGAGCAAAAATATTCATAACATCTCTTTTTTTTATGGTGGCAAAACACTGAGAATGTAATTGATTTCCCTCACTTAAGGAATGAGTGGATAAATTGTGGTATATGAATGTGATAGCATACTATTGTGCTATAAGATATGAAGCAATAGATGATTTTTTTAAAAAAGCTTATTTTAACTGATGCAGAATAAGGCAAACACAGCCAGATGAATGATTTATAATATAACATCAATAGTATAAAAATGGATGATTTTGAAGACCTTGTAAAAAACTAATCAAAAATGAAATAAGCAGAATCAGGATAGAATTTACAAAATAGACAAATAAACTTTGAAAGTTCTGAGAACTATGATCAACACAATGACTATTCACGATTGCAGAGAACCTATAATGAAGCAAACATGCTGTTCATTATGGGTGATGGAATGAAACAAATACACACATTTTAGAATAGAGCATTGAGGGAATTTGTTTTGCTTGATCACACATATATAGTAAAAGAAATTTGTTTTTCTTTTCCTTTTTACAATGGACTAGAAGTAGGAGGGAGAGAAAATTGATGTTTGTTGTTGCTTAATAGTTTTGCAAACTACAAGAAAGTGGTTAAATTTAACAATTCACTTCTATAACAAATAGTTCTGTAACTGACTCTTACAAAGACCTTCAAATTCAAAGGAAATGAAATTCAAACATAAAACTATCCTGTACACAGTAGAAAATATAGGAGAGACTGTTATTACATATTCTGAAGAGCAATAGAGTTTAGGATGAAGTCCATGGTGACTTCTGAACCTGATTTAACCATAAATGAAGAAAGATGGATTCAATAATAAGAGGTGTTTGAAGGAGCGGCTAGATGGTGCAGTGGATAGAGCACCAGCCCTGGAGTCAGGAGTACCTGAGTTCAAATTCGGTCTCAGACACTTAATAATAATTACCTAGCTGTGTGACCTTGGGCCAGCCACTTAGCCCCATTGCCTTGAAAAAAAAAACAACAAAAAAGAAGTGTTTGAAATCTTCTTAGAAAGAAAATTAGACCTAGAGAGATTATTTGCTTCTTGATCACCCCAATCATCACAAACTCAAGAAAGCTGAACAAATATAACAACTAATAACAGCAACAGAAATAGAATGATAACAGAGAGACCTACAAGAGCTTTCCTTGGAAGAAATACATGAGGAATCAGAAGTGGAAATTAGGTGCAGATAAACCAAGAAGTGAGCCTGGGGAATTATGGGCAGAACAATGTGATACTTTGCCTACTGGTGTGTGTGTGTGTGTGTGTGTGTGTGTGTGTGTGTGTGTGTGTGTGTGTGATGGGGAGAGGAGAAATGAAGGATGGAAGAGAGTGTGCAATGTGCTGTGGTCAAATCAAAGATTAATAATGAGGGGAAGGTGAGTCAAAAGGGGAGATAAAATCTTGCAAGTGAGTAAGTGAAGAGATGGGAAATATTGAAAAAAAGGAAAGAAAGAAGGAGGTTCAGGTGGTAGGAAAGGAGTTCCACTTAGACATGCTCAGAGGGTGAAGAGAGTTATACAAAGGGAGATGAGGGCCTTGTGCTGCATGCTTGGATTTCATACTTCAAAAGAGTACTCTTCCCTCCACTGAAAGAGGGGAGCAAGTTGTGCCTAGGGCAGTAGGAGGGTATGGATCCAGGAAGAAAATGTTGAAGCAAAGTTGCTGAATATAAAAATCCCTAAAAAATGAAAAACATTTTTATATAATAATAACAAAACAGGGAAAAATTGGAAAAGGAAGTCTTTTTAAAAATATCTACAAAATATTTACAATATCTGGAGATATACTTACAAAACACCTGAACACATGTACAGATTCAGTTTCAAAGTGCTCCTCTAAGAAAAAGACCAATGAAAACCTCTGGAGGAATATGAAATGTTTATGACTAGACCATACCAATATAATAAAAATGACAATACTACCAAAATTAATTTGCATTTTTAATGTTAAACTTTTCATTACCAAGGGTGTATTTTACAGTGCTTGATAAAATAATAACAAAATTCATTTGGAAAGACAAAAGATCTAACATATTAGGAGAAATGATGAAAAGAAGTGGAGATGAAGGCTTAATTTTGCTTCCAGAACTCAAACTTATATTATAAAAACAAGAATCATCAAAATGATCTGGTTTTGGCTGAAGTATAAAGAGAAAATCAATGAAACAGACTAGTTGAAGGAGAATTAGAATCAATGGATTATTGTTGTTATTGGGAACTAATAATCCAATGTTTGATCAGGTAGAAAACATAAATTACATGGGATAAAACAAGAAACCAATCTGGCAAAAATTAGGCTTAGATTAATACTGTTACCCCATATTTCACAAGATAGACTGAAAGGATATGTAATTTCAGTATTAAAGTTCATACTAACAAAATTCTTAATCAAACAAGACACAGAGGCAATTACAAAATATAAAATAATAACTGATTAAAGGAAACTGAAAAACTTCCTCACAGACAAAATATATCATGATAAGATATATATGTATTCATATGACTGTGTATATGTATATATATGTATATACAGATATATCTGTGCATATGCATAGACATAGACATAGATATAGTAATTTCCCAAAAGATTAGTGATCAAAGGGTATAAACTAACATTTTTTTAAAAGAAGAATTCCAAATTATTCACATTGTGAAAAGTGATTTGGAATTTGAACCAGAGATTCTCCTCATATAACCTAAATATTTAGAGTAGCTCTTTTTATGATAACAAAGAATTAGGAACAAAATAGATGTTTATCAAGTGGGGTATGACTAAATAAGTTGTTGTGCACCAATGTAATCAGACATTGCTGTGCTTTTAGAAATAATATATGTGATGTATAAAGAACACTCGCAAAGATCTACATGAACTAATACAAAAGTTAAGTAGGTAGATCTATGAAAATAATTCACAATAACAAGATTATTTGTAAATAGGAAAAAACCTACCATCACATACCAAAAAAAATTGAATATAATAAAAATATAAAGATCAAGCATTATTCAAATAAAGAGATAGGGGACCCCTTCATCCACCTTTCGTGGAGGTAAGAGATCCACAGGTAATACAAATTGTACATTTTTTTTTATTTTTCCACTTGATTTAATTTTAATTTGAATTTTCAATGAATTCATCATTTGTGCTGAGTTTTCCTCTTCTTTTCTCTGGGTTTTGTTTTTTGGCCTCTTAAAAATACTGTTCATTATATGAAATGCTTCTCTAAGAAGGAGATGGGGAGAGAAACTGGGAATAACTATGATGATGTAAAAAATAGAAGACAAAAATAGAAGCTTATTTTAGAAAATAGAGGTAGGGTGTGGTACAATTATGAAATATTGCATGCCTGTTCAGATGATGTTTTTGTATTATTAGGTTTACTTAACCATTTTACTTTGTTATAAGAAACTTCACATAAAGTAGGAGCAAATTGTAAATGGGTGTACTTTAAAACAAATCAATAAAATTTTAAAAAATGCTAGTGCTAATATTTAGGAGCTCTATGACCATAAGAAAATATATGGGCAGAGTTTCTTTACCTAAAAATATAGACAGTGTTACTTGTTGCTTAGCAATGTGAAGGAATAACTTTATAAACTTTAAATTATTATGTAAATGAATTTTTCTAAAGTAGTAATTTCCAATCTCTTTGATCATGTATCATTGTAAGTTAAAAATTTGAGCATACATCCTGAACATAGGTATATTTAATTATTAATGAATTATTCCCAGGCACTGTTATACTAGTTATTATATACCTTGTAAAATTTACTCAATGGTTGCTTAGTAAAAATATTGTCAATGTTATTTCTAGTCAGAGCAATGTGCTTGAATTAATTTTTTTAATCCTGATTTAATATTTTGTGGTATAACTATTTGAAGGTCTTGTTCTATACGGTTTATTTTGTTATATTTGTTTTGTGGTTGCTATAGTTGAAAGGTACTTCATATATTATCAATCCTATCTACCAATTAAATAAAGATTTTTGTCAAATTACTTAGCAATCTTGCCTGGAATCAGCCAGTTGTTCTTACAAGTAATTTAGAAGGAATCATATTTTTATATTTCAACAGATGGGTTAAAAATCCATTTGGAAGATTTAGAAAGTTTAAAGTTCTGTTTCTAAGGTTATTGATGAGTTTTTATAGGTGACAGACTTTTTTTTTCCAGCAACCCAGAAAGGAGTTAATAACTATATAGAAGTAAGGAGAATTTAGTAGTATTGAATGCTCCAGAGAGCTGGAGATGGATGAAGATTTAGACAATCATATCCAAATTTAACAATTAAAAAATCATTGCTACTTTTAAAGAATGTAATTTCAGTTGAATGAAGATTGCCAATGATAATGAAAAAGATTGCAAACACGGGATTCTGAAGGAAGAATGGCATCCTTAAGAAAGATAGTGAACTTTGGAAGAAGAGTGGAATGATAAGAAAATTGAGATCAGCAACTTGCAGATTGCTACCCAGCCATGCTGCTCATATTATGGCTCTAGGTCTTTCCCATAAAAACAAATAGAGGTGTGTGTCTGTGTGAGTGTCTGTATGTGTGTCTGTGTGTGTGTGTGTGTGTGTGTGTGTGTGTGTGTGTGTGACACAAACCATTGATCTGGAGCATAGAATCCACCAACTGAAGGCAGCTCTATCAGCTTTGAATGCCAAGTGTGGGAACCTAGCTGCTTGGTTACAAAATACTCTTGAATTATAAAATACTCTCAGAAGCTCCATGATGCTGATAGGAAGCTGAAAAGAGGAACTTTTGAGCTATAGAAAAGATTGGTATAGTTCAGTTTGAAACATTATTGTAAGGAGGGTAAAAAACAACCGATTTCCTCATTCTCTGATTTGTTAATTATATACCCTTTGTGTCATGTCTTAGGTTCCACTTTGGACGTTTCTGATTATAAAGACTCAATGAAGGAAGGAACCTGTGATATGGCATGGAAGGAATTTTCTAAACTCTGTCTGATTTTGTTATGGGAGGGATTTTATAAACTCTGTCAGATTTTCAAATGTCATTAGTCATTACTTCTTTCCTTGTTGTTATTTTTTAATTTTTTATCCAGTAGTATAACTAGGGTGGGATATGTAGAAAAGTTTCGAATTCCTCCTGGTAAGAGGAATAGATTACATCTTCTATCATATAAGTCATTTTAATGTTTTGGAGAATGTTTGGGTGAATGTTGGTGAACTAAGGAGGAGGAGAAGCCAGAGAAGAATGGAAAGAAAACAGAAAGCTCTGCCTAGGGGGTGGGGTGGGGGGAGAGGCTAATTATTTCTTTGTAGTTTTGATCTCATTTTGACATGATCCCTTTGGGAAAACAGCTTTAGTATGCAATATAGAACCTGGAGGGAGAAACTGAGCTTGAAGTTCTGAAGGTTATACTCTCTTAATTGTCCTTATGTTTCCACTTGAGATGACATTATGTAGTATACACCCCGTTATTTCTCAGGAGTGGGGATAATTATTGAACTTTCTGTTGAGATTATGGCAAAACAAATCGAATCCATCATCAGATTGTTAGGTGTGTGGAGGGGAGGGTAATGGAGTGAGAGCAGTTCCTTCTAGTTTTTTTTTGTCTATTCTTTCTGTTGTAATTGTTTAACTAATCTGTCTCAATCATACCATTTTCTCTTAAAACTACTCTCCAAACCCACAAAACACACCTTTCCAGAAGAGAAAGTGAACAGAAACACTTTCCAGATCTGATAATTAAGTATATCTCAAGTGATGAAACCTTTGGCCTATATCCCAGGGTGAGATCACACAATCTGATATTAGCTGAATATATACTAGTATGTGAACCAAAAAAAACCCCATATTTTTTTGTTTAATCATTTTTCAGTAATGTCAAATTCTTCATGACCCCATTTAGTCAAAGATACTGGAATGGCTTGCCATTCCCCCTCTAACTCATTTTTGCAGATAAGGAAACTGAGGCAGGCAAAATGAACTGACCCAGAGTCACACAGCTTATAAGTGTCTGAGGTCATATTTGAATTTACAATGCCACTTAGTTCTCCCTGGGAGATGACATACACATAATAAAAGATAACTAAATCTATTCACATCTACCCATTTATCAAGATTTAGCTCAGTTTTTCTACTGGGCTAATTCCAGTCCATAGTAAACTATCTTTTTTTTTGAACTCATAGTACATACCATCTGTACCGCTTTTTGGCATCTGATTGAAGACTGCCTTATGACATCTCTTGTATTCTCATCCTGTTTTGTTGTTTAATTCTTGTATTTTTTTTTGTTGAGCTTTTCATGTCCTTTTGGCTTGTCTCCCTTACTCAACATGTTCTGTGTTACTTGATTAGATCTTTAAAGAATGCACTAATCCCTTCTATAAATGCTGCCTGCTGAAGGTATAAAAGCTTTATTCCATTTGGAAAAGCTGTTTTTTTCCACCTCTTTTCAGATGTATTGTGAAGTATGTATGTTTTGTAAGCACATAGTACCTCACATTTAATGATAAACCCTTTGGGGTTGACTCAGCATAGATGATTGACAATCCTGTTGGTGGCAAAGCAGTAGCAAGTTATAGATTTTTATGTCGCATGCTTTAATTTGATGTTCAGATTAAATCTGTGGAAATAAAGATAGTGTAAAGATTTCCTTTTACCTGTAATTAGTGGTGTGCCATCATAGATCTCTGAAGGTCAGTCCCATCTTCAAAATAAAAGGAAGGTAACTCTGGATGGTCACCTTCTCTCTTAGTTTCTCCATCAATGAGAAATGAATAATGACCTTGTTCAACTATTTACCTCCCAAGAGTGTTGGAATGAATTGAATCTTTGCTTGTAAAGTGCTTTGAATTTCTCAGATGAAAGGATCTCTCTAAATACAGGTCTTATTAAGGTATTATATGTGCGCTTTCTAAAGCACCATTCAGCCAGTTTTGCAAGAACAATAACAGACTGGGCTTGTAGCTATAAAAAGATAAGCACTCAAAAGCCTAGGGCTGCATCTTGTGAGGTACCTGAGGCATGTGTCACTGCTTGCTTCACTATATCATGTCTTCTCTAAGGTGCTTAGATTTCTGGGAGGTACAGTAGATAGAGTTCCAGTAAAGGAAATTTATCTTCCAGAGTTCAAATTTGGCCTCAGACATTATGTGACTGTGGGCAAGTCATTTAACCCTGTTTGTTTATCTGCAAATTGAACTGGAGAAGGAACTATCAAACCATTCCAGTATCTTTGCCAAGAAAATCCCAAATGAAGTCTTGAAGAGTTGAACAAGACTGAAAAATGATTGAACGACAATAAATTTTCTACAGAAATAGCATATTCTATGAATGTGGTCTCAATAAAACATCAATAAGGACTTTAAAAGTGATGTTTTGGTTCCTACTTGTCTTCATCTTTCTCCAAGCTTCCTGCAAAGATACACAGAGAATGAAGATTGATGAAGATTATAAATTTAGGTTTGAAAGATGAAGTTGGAAAGGATTAGTCAAGTCAAAGTAAAAAAGGATCAGAAAAACCTTGATTTTGTGGAATTTTGACATCTTCCTTTTAGAAGAAAATGGTCAAAAATATCATTCTTTCTTCATATGACCTTCAGGTTCATTTCTCTACCATAATCTCACCCTCTTCCTAAACCTGAAGTTTATTTTCTGTTCCTAGGATATTTCTATTTTCATGTTTCTGGGAAGAAGGTAGGGTCTTCTAAGACCCTGCCTTACCCTGCCTTCTGTTAGAACTGGAAGATTCATTTGTTCCAACCAAGTCACATAGAGGGTGTGAATGAATGGAATTCTTTTGAGGGGCCTGAAAATCTGGAATGCTATGCTTGGGGGCTCCTGCCCATTTCTGTCATTTGAGATTCATATATCAACTAGGCAAGTGTAATTATCTTACCTTTGCTTTTTGGTTCTCTGAGAAACACTTGCTGAAATGTAACAAAAGAAATTCACCTCCTGATCTTTCCCTTTTCTCTTCTCTCACCCCACCTGAAACCTGAATCACATTTTAAAAGTCTTTTTAGTTAGAATAAATATATGTTACCTGACCTACTATTCAAAGGGTCCTGGTTGAGGCATAAAGTAAAAGCCCTTTATTAAAATGAATTATATTGGTTAATTTTTTTAGGTTTTTTTTTTGTTTTTTTTTTTGCAAAGCAATGGGGTTAAGTGGCTTGCCCAAGGCCACACAGCTAGGTAATTATTAAGTGTCTGAGACCGGATTTGAACCCAGGTACTCCTGACTCCAGGGCCAGTGCTTTATCCACTATACCACCTAGCCTCCCCATTTGGTTAATTTTTAAAAAAAAAATTTTTCCCTCCCAACCTACCTTCCTTCCTTCCTACCTTCCTTCCTTCCTTCCTTCCTTCCTTCCTACATCCACAAAGAGGAAGGGTTAGCCAGCCTTTACTAAGTATTTATTCTAATCTACTGTCTACTGTAGTTTATCTTCCATAAATATTGCTGTTAAACTTACTAACATCTTTATTCAGATATTAGGGTAATTCTTGAAAAATTAGCTCAACCAAAATGTAGCCCCCAAAAAGCCACAAAAAGAATAAACTACCTTCTATGAGAAAGAAACTTGGAAAGTGTTTATAAAGGGCAGAGTCAGAGGATATATCAATTTGTTGTTTAGGTGCTTCTTTTTTTAAAAAATGCAAGATGTGTATAATGATAAAAAGCTAGGTTTTAGAGTCCTTACTGTGAGAAAGTCCCTACAATATCCCTATTGAATAGAATGAATGAAATTAAAGACAGAAAGATGGAATTTTGACTTTGGAGCATTTACTTTGCAGGAAGGGGGTTCAAATCCTAGTTTTTACATTAGCTACTTTATGACTTTGGGCAAGTCACATATATGTATATATACACATATATACATAGAATTAAAAAATTAAATAGTTATTGTCCTCAAAGAGCTCATATTCTATTGAGAGATTAAAAATATGTATGTGATACATATATATTTGTGTGTATGTGTATATATATGTGCATATACATATAGTGTTAGAGCATATATGTATAGTGATACAGCATATTACATACATATATCACATTTATCATGGTATATGTATTTATATAAAATTTGGTTATTTATATTCATATTATATCGCCTCATTAGAAAGTAATAGTTATTGCCTTCAGGGAGCTTCCATTCTCTTGTACATATTTTATCCTCTCACTAGATTTTAGGTTCCTCAAGGGTAGGGACTATATTTATTTTTTCTTTTCATATTCTCAAACCCTAAGCAAAAGTGTCTGTTATATTGTAGGCACTCAATAAATATTTGTTGAATTGAATCAAACACTAGGTACTAATTGTTCATTATTCTTGGTGAAAACCCTAGGAATTCATTTAATATAGATATGATTATGAATAGAAATTGACAAAGCAATCTCAGAAACAATATCTTTCCTTTTAGGTTGATTTTCTCCCCATTTTGACTAATGACAAAAAATTCCCAACTTTATTGAAAAATCATATTTATTGTCGAATGATAACAGAGTAAAAAAGCTTCCTTCCTTCCTTCCTTCCTTCCATCCATCCATCCATCCATCCATCCATCCATCCATCCATCCATCCATCCATCCTTCCTTCCTCTTATAGACACTGGTATCTTTTTTCCCCAGTGAAAGATAAAAACTCTTGGCTACTGTCATAAAGCCTCTCCTTTGGTGAAGTCCATAATCACTATCAGCCTTTGGAATTTTGCTAAGGAAACCTTGACCTATTCCTGTTCTTGAAAAGAGGCTCAAAGAAGAGTGTCTCTCTCTGTGTGTGTGTGTGTTTAATAGGGGCAGAAAGACAAAAAAACCTGACTTGTCTGCAAACTATAAAGTGTAAGGTAAAGAAGAATTCTAAGATTTTTAGTGGATGGGTATTTTATAGAGCTGGGATTTGAATGTTTCCCGAAGCTTGATAAAAAATGCTACTGCTGGGGCAGCTAGGTGGTTCAGTGGATAGAGCACCGGCCCTGGAATCAGGAGTACCTGAGTTCAAATGTGACCTCAGACATTTAATAATTACCTAGCTGTGTGGCCTAGGGCAAGCCACTTAACCCCATTGCCTTGCAAAAAAAAAAAAAAACAACCCTAAAAAAATGCTACTGCTTTTACTTTTTCTGTGGATGATATCAATTGCATGGGATTTAGTCATCTCAAATCTGTAACTAATTTTTATAGGGAAGGGGAGATGCTTTTCTATATTTCTCTATCATTTTTAAGTTCAATGGAAAAATCAGAAAGAAAAGATGTTGTCTGGTGAACTTTTACTATATTTGTTTTAGGAACTTTGAAGTCATCCTCAATTTTTTTTCCCCTTTTCTTCATCAGCTTCCCTCTTGGTCACCACTTAGCCAATCAGTTGCCAACCATTTTTCATTCTAGGTCCCCAGTGTATCTCAAATTCACTTCAAATTCAACTCAGCTATTGTTCTAGTTTGGTCTCTCATTTCTTGCCTGGATGATTGACATAGCTTTCTAGTTAGTCTCCCTGTTTCCAGACTTTCCTTTCACCAATTCCTCCTTAAGAACATTCTCCATTCACCAGTCCTCCAAATAGGCATGGTTCAAATTGATATTCCTAAAGCATAGTTATAGCCATGCTGTCCTCTTGCTAAAGAGACTCCAATAGCTTCCTATCACCTATCAAATATAATCTTCTCTGTTTGGGATTTAAAGCCCTTTATAATCTGACTTGTCTACATTTTGAGAGTTATTGCACATTCTTTCTCATCATGGATTCTGGTTCCAGTCAAACTCTCCTACTTGCTATTCTTTTGCACATTATCCTCACTAAAACTCTTCAAATCCTTGGCTTCCTTCAAAGCTCACATGTCATTTCCTATGATGCTCATCCTTGTTTCCCTCTTCCAGTTCCAATTGGCCCCTCCAATACTTTGTAATTGCTTTTAAAAAATGTTTGACATTTATTTCTCTGTTTATATGTTGTTTCCACTTAATAGGATGGGTATTTTATAGTGGTATTTTATAGAACTTAAACTCCTTGAGGACAGAAGTCATTTCATTTTCATCTTTGTGAACCCAACACTTGATTGATATATGAATAGACATTTCATAATGTGAAGTAAATAAGTAAATAAAGTAAATAAATAAAATCTTGCTCAGTAAATAAATAATTGACTTTAGGTTTCCATTAAGCCTGATATTTTCTTACTTTTTTTTTAAAAGGGTAGAAAATTAGTTTAAAAGGAGGTTCCTCCACTGAGCATGTTAAAGTACTTTTTTCTGTGGGGGTATTTAGGAAGGATGTATGGTGGGTGAGGGCAAAGAATTCAGTTTAGTAGGTCATGCTTGTATTAATCCCCATGCTTCCTGTCACACTGTATTTGACCTGAAGGGAGCAGCTGATATGACATCATCTTGGGTGTTGTTGAATGCTGGCACTTTATACTTTTCACAGAAACTGGGAACCAAGTAAATCCCCCCCCACCCCCTTTTGGAAACACAGAACAAAGGGAACTTGGCTTGCTTTGCATACCTTATAGCTATGTCTGGTTGTTTCTGATGAGTGAAGTATTGTCCTCCTGCTTACCTCCCTCAAAGGAAGTGTCTGTTGACACAGTATGCATTTCAATCATCTTTATTATAGAATGCTCTGAGAAGCCCTTAGGTGAAATCCAGTAGGCCCCCAGAAGCAGTTTCTTAGTCAGAGAAAGACAGGCCTAACCAGACAACAGACGTTCATATTTCTGTATTTTTAGAGATTTGAAGCAAGATAACATCAGACCTCACAGAACACTAAACCCTCTTATTTAGACCTGGATACCAGTGAGGTAAGGTGGGAAAAGTTCCCAGCAGCTATTTTACTTGACTGAGGAGGTTACTGGTCATAGACGTTTGTTGAGATTGGGAAGTTTAGCAGAACAGCATTGCTCAATCTGAGTTTTGAGGCCCAGACAAGCTGCATTAACTCGGGGCTTCCCATGCACTTTGGCCTTTCCCTCTTGTCATGCTTCTGGGTGATGGATTGCTCCCTCAACTGGACTTGTCCTAGAGGTTTCTGCTCTGAAAGCAGTTGTGATTTTGTTTTGTGTGGTGAGTTATCCTGGTTTCTATTAGGGGCATTTTCCTCTTTTTCCATGTGATTATCATGTCCTTCAATGGACACATTCACTTAAAGTGGGGTGTAACCCACCCTTTGAAGGCACATTCCATGTGGATCCTGCCTTTAATATTTAACACATTCAGAGCTCCATTAAGAAAGATTCATAATTCTGAAACTCCAAACTTTTCCTCCATAGGGCCCACCCACAAATTTGAAAGAACATCATAGACTTAGTTTGAAACTCGATTTTATAAAACTTGGATTTTATAATGACCTAGGAGAAGGCTTTTTTTAAAAAAACTTTTTGAAGTCTCAGAACCAAAGTTTTAGTTATGATTGTTTGGAATTTACCAGACATTTAAATGTCTCTTAAACACAAAATGCTATGCTAGATGCTAAGAGAGATGTGATGATAAAATATGTTCCATACCCCTATAAAGCTTACTAGTTAGCTAAAATAATAACTTATCATTATATAGACAATATGTTTTCAAAATGGTTTCCTCAAATCAAAACTCTGCAATTGAGAGTGCAAGTATCATTGCCTCCATTTTCCAGATGAGAATGATGAGATTCAGTGAGGTTAAGTAACACAGGAAGACTATACTTCTAACAAATGGAGGAGCTAGGATTTGGACCCAGGTCATGTAATTCAATGTCCTAGTGGCTTTCCACCATATTGCATTAATATGTGACATTATAAGATAGAACTTATTTTGGGCTATTGTAAAAGAATATAAATATGATACTAGTTTATAGAAAAACATTCTCTTAAAGGAATTATGTTCCTAGGTAGCTATTAAAGTGCTAAATTAAAATATTCTTGAGCTCTCTCCTTCGACATTGAGCTTCTATGATTTTTATGTTTTTGTAAGGGAGGGAGAGGGCTATGTTACCCCTCCCCCTTTCATCCAATTGATCTAGTCACAAAATGTAATCATACCTGATGAGATTTTAATGTGTTAACAAAGTGTTAATCCTCTGAATCCTTTGTAATTTATAACAACCTTTCTTTGATGGAGAATATGCAGTTATTGACATATAGTAATTACTATATAAATATGAGCTATTAGCATTATTGGGACTGCAAATTAGTGCAGTGGATAGAATGAGCCTGGAATCAGGAAAACTCATCTTCCCAAGTTCAAATCCTACCTCAGACACTTACTAGCTTTATAACCTCGGGTAAGTCACTTAACCCTGTTTGCCTCAGTTTCCTCATCTGTAAAATGCAATGGAGAAGGAAATGATAAACCACTCTAGTATCTTTGCCAAGAAAACTCCAAATGTTTCATGAAAAGTTGGATATGATGAAAGAATGAATGAAACTGAAACTTAGCTATCTCAAGAAATGCCTTTGCACAGAGCTAATTGTATCTAGTGACTGATCATTACCAGAAATTACTACATTGGGAGCTTATGAGCTATAATGTTAGGCATGAAGACCCTCAGGGTTCACACCTAGGAGCTCTGGACACCCAAATTACAAATGTGAATGAGAAATTGGAAGGTAGAGCAGAGACATAGGTATCTCAGTTGCTTACTAAAAGATGTTCCTTGAGTTAAGCTAAAACAAAAATGTATTTTGCATTTCAAACTAAAATTTTCTTGAGATGCCTTATTTTGTCATGGTGTGGGTCACAAGTTCTTAAAAGAATATTCTACCAAATTTTCCATGACAGATATACAAAGCCTGAGAACTACCCTAAAGTTCAAAGAGGCTCATTACCAAGTTGGTCATTGGGAGAGTGATGAAATTTAAACATAAATTCTCAGAAATTCAAATCCTGAATTATAGTGGGTTGTGTATCTCAAGAGAATACCTATACTGATGAAATCATATGGTTATAGATTTGGAGCTAGAAGGAAAATTGGAGAGCATTTAGTCCAACCTCTGCATTTTTTTTCAACTAAGGATATTGAGATCCAGAGAAATGTGTGATTTCTCAAATGTCACATAGGTTTATAAGAAATGTGATTTCTCAAAGGTCACGTAGTTTATAAATAAAATTGGGATTTAAATTCAGGACCTCTGGCCAAATCCACTATTACTGTACTATTACTGCATATGTGTATCCCTTCCTTGATTCTTTGGGAACTTTCTTGAAATTCTGAAAATTTTCCCCTATAGGTATTAATACTTGTATCATTTGTCTTTGACTGGCTCCTCAATTATTCTTAGGGCCAAATGCCTTGCTATAGGTTGAAGATAAAAGTAAAATTTGGAGACAAGGTGGGAGGGGGATACATTAGATTCACAAATAACTTCCTAATATAACCTTACATTTTGAATAACAAAAACAATAAAAACCCAATAATTTAAAACAGTACAAATCCCTAAAGACTAATCCCAAGTGCAAAATGCCCCTTGGAATTCTAGAAAATTCCTGGCCCAGATTTCTTCTCAGCCCCCAAAGTGTTTCTTAAAAGTTAAGTAAAATGAAACTAAAAACATATTTGACCTGATGCCTAGGGTCAGTGGGAACATAACAGATGATGATAATAAATGATTTATGTTACAAGATAATTCTAAAGCTGTGGAATCACAAGGAAAATCTGTCAGTGACCACAGGCCATGCAGAGTAGGACCTAGCTTCCCATTAAATAGTTTCATTGTGAGAGAGAAATCAATTCTATTTTACAAGGAAGGAAAGTTGATAGAAAGAACTATAAGGAAATTAGAGGTCAAATCTTAGGACTTGTTTCCTTTTATACTGTTACCATTCTCTTCCTGAAGGAAAAACTCAGAACTCAGGGAAAAAAAATAAGATAGTACATATAAAATGATTTAAGGGTAAAATTTTACCAGTTCCTCTGCCATGCAATATTATTGGCTGTTAAATGAGAGGTAATATGTAGAAATGGAATAGACTATCAAGAGGAAAAGGGAAGAATGTTGAAAGACCACAATATTTTTACTGATAGATTTAACAGCCAGTTTTAAATTGAGCAGAAGGTATAGTATTACCTTATATCTACTTCCTTTGCTTTCTTGAACTCTCATTTCAATCTTAGAAAATTATTAACTTTTATATGTTTATGCCTTATTTTCATAGCTAGGTGGTAAATGACCTGAGGGCAGAGATTATGTTTTATATATTAATTTGTATTTTTTATATTACCAAACCTGAGGCTTTGCACATGTAAATTTTTTGGTCATTTGATTTGTTCAGGATGATGAGTGCAGATAACCCTCAAACTCCCTGATATCCTCTATTAAAATTTCTCTGATTTTATATCTAGTTAGTTCCACTGCTATTATCCAAAAGAACACAAGAGTATTTTTCTTTGTAGCTTTGAGATTTCAGCTTTGCTAATTCCCATTGGATTGAACCTTGGAGATCATTGAGTTTAACTCTTGCTCTCATTTTGGAGAGGAGGAAACTGAGACCCAGAACTGATAAATGACTTATCTGTGGTTACAATTAATGTCAATACCAAACTTGGATCTAGAACAGGTTTCCTGATTCCCAATCGAGACCTGTGTCATTTACTGTTTTAGACAATAAGTATGGAACATTTTTGGCATTAGGATTATATATTTATATTTTTAAAATTATTATTTATTTTTCCATTAAATTGGAATATATTTTCAAAATAAATATGTAAATGAAAAAAAAAATAAAGGCAATTTTTGACATTCATTTTTGTAATGTTTTCTCTCTCTCACCATTCCGTCCCCTCACCCTAAGATAGTAAACAATCTGATATAGGTTAAACATGAGCAATTGTGTTACACATATTTCTATATTAATCATGTGAAAGATGAAATAGAACAAAAAGGGAAAAACCAGAAGAAAGAAAAAGCAAAAAGCAGATTTTATAAGGTGAAAATAGTGTGCTTTGATTTGTATTCAGATTCCATTGTTCTTTCTCTCCATGTGGATGGTATTTTCCACTGTAGGAAGGTCTTTTAGAATTGTCTTTGATGAATGTATTCCAGAGAAGAGATAAAGTCTATCATAGTTGATCATGGCAAAATGTTTCTGTTAAAGTGTACCATGTTATTCTGGTTCTGCTCACTTCACTGAACATCAGTTTGGGCAAGTCTATCCAGGTTTGTCTGAAATCTGCTTATAATTTCTTATAAAGCAGTAATATGCCATTATTTTTATATATCACAACTTGTTCAGCCATTCCCCAATTGATGGACATCTCATCAATTTCTACTTCTTTGGCACCACACAAAGAGTTGCCAAGAATGTTCTTGTACATGTGGTTCTTTTTTCCTTTTTCCTGATCATTTTGGAATATGGGCCTAGAAGTAGAATTGTTGGATCAAAGGGGATGTACAACTTTATTGCCCTTTGGGCACAATTTCAAATTGCTCTTCAGAATGGTTGGATTAGTTTATAACTCCATCAACAATGCATTAGTGTTCCAGTTTTCCCACATCCCCTCCAACATTATTATTTCCATTTTCTGTCATATTAACTTATCTGATAAGTGTGAGGTGGTTCTTCAGGGTTATTTTAATTTACATTTTCCTAATTAATAATGACAGAACTTTTTAAAGATTGTAGATAGCTTTATTTTCTTCATCTGACACTATTCATATCCTTTGACTATTTATCATTTAGGGAATTATTAGAATTCTTAGAAATTTGACTTAGTTCTCTAAATATTCTAGAAATGAGAGGCCTTTATCAGAAATATTAGCTGTGAACATTGTTTCCTAGCTTTCTGCTTCCCTTCTAGTCTTGGTTGTATTGTTTTTGCTTATACAAAAACTTTTCAATTTAACGTAATCACAGTTATCTATTTTTCATGTCATGATGTTCTCTATCTCTTGTTTGATCATATTCCTTGTTTTCCTAACTGACTTAATGGTATTACTTTTTGTGTCTAAATCATCTACTCATTTTGACCTTTTCTTGGTATTATTCAACTTTCTTTGATTAGGGTGTGAGATATTGGTCTATGCCTAATTTCTGCCATATTATTTTTTAGTTTTTGTAAGAGTTCTTATCCCAGAATTTAGAGTCTTTGGGTTTCATCAAACAATAGATTAGTGCTATAGTTATTTACTACTGTGTCTTGTGAATCTAACCTATTCCACTGATCTTCCACTCTTAGCCAGTACCAAATAGCTTCAATGACTGTTGCTTTATAATATAGTTTGAAATCTGGTATGACTAGGCCACCATGTTTTGCAGTTTTGTTTTTTTTTTTAGGTTTTTGCAAGGCAAATAGGATTAAGTGGCTTGCCCAAGGCCACACAGCTAGGTAATTATTAAGTGTCTGAGACCAGATTTGAACCCAGGTACTCCTGACTCCAAGGCCAGTGTTTTATCTACTACACTACCTAGCCACCCTTGCAGTTTTTTCATTGATACTCTTGACAGTCTTAATTTTTTGTTATTCCAGTTAAATTTTTTTTATTTTTTCTGGCACTGGAAAATATTTTTTTCATAATTTGATTGATATGTTACTGAATAAATAGATTAATTTAGGTAAAATTATAATTTTTGTTATATTAGCTTGGCCTACCCATGAGCAATTGACATTTGCCCAATTGCTATAGATCTGACTTTATGTATATGATTAGTGTTTTATAATTATATTCATATAGATTCCAGGTTTGTCTTGGCAGGTATACTTCCAATATTTTATGTTGTCTACAGTTGTTTTCAGTGGAATGACTCCTATCTCTTGCTGCTATACTTTGTTGGTAATAGAGAAATACTGATAATTTATGGGAGTTTATTTTATATCCTGCAATTTTGCTAAATATAATTTGCTAATATAATTGTTTCAAGTAGTTTTTTAAGTAGATATTCTAGGATTCTCTCAGTATACCATCACATAATCTGAAAAGAATGAAGGTTTTATTTCCTCATCAACTATTCTAATTGCTTAATTTAATTTTCTTCTCTTTTTGCTAAAGCTAACATTTAATATGTGATATTGGGCATCATTATTTTTCACTCCTGATCTTATTGAGAAGGCTTTTAGTTCATCCCCAATGCACAAGATACTTGTTGCTGATTTTAGATAGATACTGCTTATCATTTTAAGAAAAACCCATTTATTCCTATGTTCTCTAGTATTTTAATCTAGGAATTGATGCAGTATTTTTCAAAAAAATCTTTTTTCAGCACATATTAAGAAAATTATATTATTTCTGATAGAATTGTGATAGATATTATGCTGATGGCTTTTCTAATATTGAACCAGCCCTGCATGATTGGTAAAAATCTCACCTTGTCATAGTCTATTATCCTGGTGATAATTTGCTGAAATCTTTTTTTTGCTAATATTTTATTTAAAAATTTTGCATCGATATTCATTAGGGAAATTGTTTATAGTTTTCTTTCTCTGTCTTTATTCTTCTTGGGTTTATGTATTAGCATCATATTATATCATAAAAGCTATTTGATAGGACTCCTCCTTTGCCTGTTTTTCCAAATAGTTTATATAGTATTGGAATTAATTTTTCTTTAAATGTTTGTTAGAATTCACTTGTGACTTCAACTGGCCCTAGAGATGTTTTTATTAGGCAGTTTATTTTTGGTTTGTTTAATTTCTTTTTTTTCTGAAATGGGGTTATTTAAGTATTTTGTTTCCTTTTCTGAAAATCTGGCAATTTGTAATTTTGTAAGCATTAATTCATTTTACTTGGATTGTCAGATCTATTGATAGATTAGTGGGCAAATAGTTCTGAATGATTGCTTTAATTTCTTCTTCTTTGGTGGTGAATGGACTCTTTTCATTTTTTTATTCTGTTAGTTTGTTTTTCTTCTTTTTTCTTAGGTCAAAGTAACCAAAGGTATATCTATTTTTTCATAATTCTTAGTTTTATTTAGTTATTTTCTTTAGTAATTTCTACTTTGCTTTTCAGAATTTCAGATTTGGTATTTAATTGGGAATTTTTCATTTGATTTTTTTCTGACTTTTTTGGTTGCACACCCAATTTATTTATCTCTTCTAATTTCTCTAATTTATTCTTGTATGTATTTAGAGCTGTAAAATTTCCATAAAAATTGCCTTGGCTGAATCCCATAAGTTTTGGTACGTTGTCTCATATTCTCTTGGGTGAAATTATTAATTGTTTCTATGATTTATTGTTTGCTCATTCATTATTTAGGAGTGGTTATTTAGTTTTCAATTAATTTAAATTCTTTCCATGGCTCTGTATTACATGTAATTTTATAGCATTAAGATCTGAGAATAATGAATTTAATATTTCGTTCCTTCTGCATTTGATTGTGATGTTTTGATGCCCTAATGCCTGGTCAATTTTTGGTGTAGATGCCATGTACTTCTGAGAAAAAGGAATATTCTTTTCTATCTCTATTCATTTTTCTTCAGAGGTCTATCATATCTAACTTTTCAAAGATTCTGTTCACCTCCTTCACTTTTTTCTTATTTGTTTTGTGGTTAGATTTACCTAATCCTGCGAGAAAGAATTTGAAGTCCTAGTATAGTTTTATTGTCTACTTCTTCCTGTAATTCACTTAACTTCCTCTCTAAGAATTGGATGCTATAATACTTGTAGATATCTTTATTATTGATATTCATTGTTCATGTGCCTTTCAGTAAGTTTTAATTTCGTCCTTATCTCTTTTATTTAGGCTTATTTTTGCTTTTGTTTTGCAATCAGTATGGCTTTAACTTTTTTTTAACTTCAAGCAAAGCATAATATATCCTACTCTATATATTTACTCTATGTTTATCTCTCTGCTTCAGATGTATTTCTTATAAACCACATATTGTAGGATTCTAGTTTCTAATCCATTCTATCTTCTTCCATTTTATTATTCCCATTCCCATTCTCACTTGTGATCACTAACTCTATATTTCCCTCCATCCTGTTTTTCCTCATTTATATTTTTTCCTCTCCTTTCACCCTATCCATCCTCACCAGTATTTCCCTTTTGATCATAGCCCTCCCTCAGTCTGCCCTACCTTCTTTCATTCCATTCTTCTTCTTTTTCTCATCTTTCCCCTCCTACCTCCCTGTATGGTAAGAATGTTTGTTATTCCCTCTTTGAGTCAAATTTGTTGAAAATAAAGTTCAATCAATGCTCACACCCTCCCTTCTTTCCCTCTACTATAATAGGTCCTTTGTGTCTCTTCATGTGATGTGATTTATGCTTTTCTGCTTCCCCTTTCTTCTCTCATTATAATCCTTTGTGTTTATGTCTTAATTGGTTTTTTAAATATTATTATATCATAATCAACTTATACCCATACCCTCTGTCTGAGTACTTCTTCTTTCAAGGATAATTTATCTCCAGGATAATAGGGCAGTTTTCCTTGATAATTTTCTGAATCATATTGTCCAGACTCTTTCTGATCATGGCTTTCAGTTAAACCAATAATTTTGTAAATAATCATCCCTGGATTTATTTACCAGATCATTCATTTTTTCCCTGTGAGATACTTTTTATTTTCTTCTGTTTTTTTCAGTCTTTTGATTTTGTTTCAGGGATTGTTGATGTATTATAAAATCATTAGTTTCCATTTGCCCAATTCTGACTTTCTTCATTTAGCTTTTGCTTCTCCTTTTCCATTTGGTCAATTCTATTGTTAAAGATATTTTTTTTCAGTCAATCTGTGATTCCTTTTCCAATTTTTCATAATTTTCTTGCATCACTCTCATTTCTTTTCCCAGTTTTTCTTTTATATCTTTTATTTGGCTTTAAAAATTCCTTTTGAGCACCCCCAAGAAGACCTTTAGATTTGGAGACCAATTCAAGATCTCCTTTGAGACTTCACCTGTAGGTATTTTGTCACTGCTTTCCTCTTTTGAGATGGTGGTTTAAACTTCCCTGTTGTCATAGTTGCTTTCTAGAGTCAGGGCTCTTTTTTTCTCATTTTAAAAATTGAACTCTGCTCTTTGGAACACAGTGAATGTCCCTAATGTTTTGTGCTGGGGCCAGGGTTCTTGGTCACTGGCTTTCCACACTAGGATCTCAAGTGCTGGGTGGCTTGCTTCCTGTGCTAGGATATCCTGACTCAGTACCACCTATTTCACCCATGTTCCAGGGCTCTCAGTATGACTTTTAAACTGGCTTGCTCTACCATAGGTTCACTGAGCCAGGTCCCAGGTTACTGATCTGCTCTGAGGCCGAGTCTCTTGCTAGCTTCCTTACTCCACACCTGGGCTGCACTCCTCTGTTACCCAAGTGGAAGAGTCCTTCCAAGATATCTTTATCTGAAAAGTTGTTTCACTCTGTCTTTTTGTGGGTTTTGTCATTACAGTATTACAGTGTCTATTTAGAGGCTTTGTTTAAAGTTGTTTCAAAGGGAAACTGAGAAAAATTCTCTCTGCTACCTTGACTCTGCCTAGGAAGTTCAGCAGTTTCTTTGTCAAGCTTCTGCTGTCATTTGCAGACTTCTTGTAAAATGTCCTTCTGTCCTGTAATTTGAAGCCTCCTTTAAATTGATCCTTCCTTGTTTAGCTCAAATTTTCTCCTGCCATTTGCTATATTAACTTGAGTTTGAATATTGTGTAGATATTCAATAATGTGTAACCCTATGAGGGAGTCACTTAATTTCTCTCAGTCTCAGATTCATCTGTAAATAATTTCACTTACCTTATGAAGATCAAATGAAATAAAACATATAAATAACTGTAAACCTTAAAGTGCCATATAAATATGAACTGTTATTTTTACTGTCATTACTGTTATAATAATAATAATAATTATTATTATTATTACTAAAAGTAATTATAGATTATAGGATCATAGACTTAGATCTAGAAGGGATCTAAGAAGCTTCCTTATTTTTCAGATGAGGAAACTGAGTCTGAGACAGGTTAGATGATGTGGTTAGAGTCACATAGCTAGTGTCTGAAGTGAAGTTTAAACTTGATTTTTCTGATCTCTGCATGAGCAATATCCCATATATTTTATATATTTCTCTTTTTAAAAAAAACATATTTATTTATTTATTTATTTTTCCAACATGCAAAAGATAATTTTCAACATTTATTTTTGGTAAGGTTTTGAGTGCTACATTTTTCTCTCTTCCTCCCTCCCTTGCCCCTCCCCTTGATAGCAATGTAATATATGTTATAATATATAACTGTTAAACATATTTCCATATAAATCATGTTGTGAAAGATGAATCAAAAGGGAAAAAGACACAAGAGTAAAAACCATAAATCATAAAACAAATTTAAAAAATTGAAAATAGTATGCTTTGGTTTGCATTCAGACTCCATAGTTTCTTATCTGGGATGTAGATGGTATTTTCCCACAAGTCTTTTAGGATTGTCTTTGATCACTGTACTGTGTAGTGCTCTTTCTATTCAAATCCAACCATTCTTCAATACCTTACTTAAATGCCCCACTCCTGACCCCTTCTGATTCCATCTCTTCCTGAGTGCCTATAGCAATGTTGTCCATTTCACAAATTTTGAAAATTGAGTGTATTGTAACTTGGGTTATTCTGTGTTTGTTTCAAATGTTTTTCTTACCTTGCTAATGAGATTGTAAGCTCCTTGAGTGCAAGTATTATTTTCATACTTTTTCTTGACATATAGTACAGATCTTAGATTAGTGAATTTGTTGAATTAAATTCAGGTCACAAGGTTTATATATACCTTGAAAGAACTATTCCCAGTCTGGAATGTGGATTCCTAGGAGTTAAGAAATGGAAAGAAACCATCTCCCTTCCATAGGATATAAAATCTAGTGGTAGAGATTGCCTATGTAGTCCCAGATTTTCTTTCATCATTTTTTAACAAATTCTTCATTGTTATGGAACATGTGATATTTATTGCAGCTTCTTCATATTTCCTGGATAAAGCTTTGGTGAGGTGATTTAAATTATTCTCCAGGTATACTCTATGATGTTCTATATGTATATCTCTTTATTTTTCAGGTGGAAAAGGATGATGATAATTTGCTAATTGATGTGAATTTTCTTTAAGTTAACCAAATATTTTGATCACACTGAAGAATAATAACTGACCTTTGTGAGCACTTCAAAAATTAAAATATGCTTCTCATCCATTAAGTCTTTTAGCATCATAATATCCCTTTGAGGCAGGTACTGGAGGTATCATTGATCTGAATTCACAGATAAAGAAACTGTCTTAGAGAAATTTAGTGACTTGTTCATGCCAAACCATTAATGAGTTTCAGAGGTAGAGTTTTGGCCCAGTTTCCTTCTAACTCCAAATATAGTGTTTTATCCTCTATACCAAGCTGTTTGTATTATGGAACCTAAATAATGTTAAATGTCATGGCGCGCACACACACACACACATATACACATACAACAGCTGTATTTCTAGGCTCTTTTATAGATATACTGTTAAATATATATTTAAGAGTCAAATGTAATGTCATCAAAATGAAAATTTTAATTGTCAGATTGATAAGATTGATGAATTGGGAGAAGCTTAAGAGACTATTGGGTTATATGCTTCTTTGTATCTCGAAATCATGAATTTTAATCTTCTGAAATCATTATATGTGAGAGTAGTAGCCAAATCAGAGAATTACAGATAGAATTGGGAAGAAGCTTAGAGTTCATCTTTTCCCATCTATTCATTTTGCGATCAAGGAAACTGAGACATGGAAATAAGTGAGTTGACTAAGGTCTAACTTCAAATTCAGAGCTTTCCCACTCACTTTTTGGCAAAAGTAACAATTAGAAATGTATTTGTTGGAAAAGATTAAGGAAATATAGAAATTATGTGTGCAACTTCCATGCAGGTTACAATTGTAAGAAATGAACATGTACCAATAGGTTTGGTTACATGAAAGACAGTCTCAGTCAATAAGATTTTAAATGGAACTTCATAAAGTTGCACATTGCCTGCCTCTGTTCCTGTTCTCAGCCTCCTCCTTATGTCCTTCTTCAACCTAATTCTCTCAACACTTTCAAAGAGAAGAGGAATATTCTAGTTTTTCTGGTGTCTGTGGAGGGGAGAAGCTCTAGATTTTACTTAGTTGGGAGGAAAGTGACACTTTCCTGCCAGGGGAGCAGCACCACCTAATTGTCTGGCTCCTGCCCAGCTACAGCTTGACCCAATAAACTCTGATGAATCTGGATTCCTGCAGTCTGATTTGCTTCCTCTCTGCTACAAGCCTCTTAGCTTCCATGAAGAGTCAAAACCCCAGTGCTGACTTTGACAAAGGGAGTGAGAGGGGGGATGGAGAGGAAGAAAGGGCAGATAACAGCCGAATGTAATCAGCATTTTATTACCATCCTCAGGAAGTAGGAATAGGAAAAAACGTAGGTTGGAGCAAGGAAAGTTAATTATGGTGAGGTTATTTGACAGGAAATTACTAAATACAAACAGACAGAAGAAACACATTTTAAAGCAGGGTAGGAAATCTCAAGTTACTTCACTGTGTGTATTCAAAAACCCCAAAGCAAATCCTGAAAATAGCAGTTTAAACAAAAGCTATCTTATCTGATAAAGGAATTTCAAGCACTGAGGGAAATTTATATATTGGATAGACAATCTTAAAATAAACTGATTGCATTGATAACACTGCAAATTTAATTGTGGAGAAAAAATGGACTTATGTGAAAATCTCAGAAGCCTGAGTTTTTCATGTAAATAGTTTGAATTTTTCCTATACTTTACATTTTTCCTCTTCTAAATTGTTTTACTTGTTTTATTTCCCCGTGAAAAATTGTGTGGTAGATGCATGAACATATATATATATATATATATATATATATATATATATATATATATAAATTTTAAAAGTATCTGTATTTTGAAATTTGAATTCTTTGTAGTTTCAACAATTGTTTAATAAATTGAGTAAAAATTAGGAGATGGAAGTGAACTGTGAACATTTTAGAATGTAACATTTCTGTTTTCACTAATCATGTAAAGTTTCATGGTTTTAATTACTCTTTCTTTTGAGTAATATTTTTTATATCCATATCTTGAATAGTGGACAAATATTTGCTTATCTTTCATGAAACAGGCAAACCTCTTTTGTTAGTGATTTTTTTTTTTTGGAGATAGTAAGGTGTTTAAGAATACAATAACAATTCTCTCTTCTTTCTATAGATGCTTTTGAGACTTAATTCTGGGTTTGTTCCATGTTAAACCTATAAAGGAAAACCAAATGAAGCTTTTTTGAGTAGCAGGCAGGCCTCTTTAAGTATGGCCATAATTGTCTTAAAAAGATAAAGCTTCTCTAGGTAGGAAAAAATAAGATTTATTTTCCAGCCCTCCCTTTTCCACAGTTGATACTCTGGAACATTTAAGTTTATTTATTAATTTTTAAATTTTTTTAGTTTCAGACATTGAATAGTCTTGGAAATGCATATACTTGGAGAGTGTAATTATATATTCCATGTGTGTGAAATTACAAATACTATTAATTCTAGGAAAAAGCAATGTTTTGAATACAGAGATAGAGCTCTGTATTCCTTTTGGAAGGCCAACACCTGTGGAAAGAATGCATGGTTGTTTCCACTTGACCTTGGCTATTTAACTGGGAATATTTCAGAAACTGGTACAATGGATATGTAGGACTGCTGTGCTTTCAAAGGGACTCTTGGTATAGCACCTGTCTATTGCTGTTGATGGAGCATGCATAACTAATCCAAAGCAGCCACACATTCACCCAATGCCTGGCTGTCTGTTATCTTGCTTTTCAAACCCTTGCTCCACGTGGTTATGGATGAGTTTTTGTGAACTGTATGATATAGGGTGTCACCTCTATAAACAACTGGATTGATAATCTTCACAAAAATTGCTTTAAAAATAGCACTTAAATATCCAACTGATTTAGAAAGCACTAGTCAGATCACTGAAATTTAAATCAAAGTTACCTTTAATAAGGAATCTTGTTTTTCCACATCCTCTCCAAATAATCCCCCAAATTTTCAAAAACAGCCTCATTATTCAAAAGTGCTAAGTTCAAAGGCAAAATTTTAACAGAAGTTCATGAATTCAAACATTTGATGAAAGTAGAATGCAAGTTGTTTGATAATAGATATCGTTATATAATAGATCTATAGCCATAGTACCTTGAACATATTAAGAGCTTAATCAATTTTTATTTTATTAAATTCCAAAAAGAGAATTAAACAAAAATTGAGGGACTTTATCTTTTCATGACCTTGGAAAAGCACTTAGCATATTTCCCCATGTATAAGACAAATCCTTTTTCAAAAAATTTGGGGTCTAAAAACTGGGAGCAATACAGTGGTTGTAGATTTGTTTTTTTTTACTGAATTTCCTGCTTTTTTTTTTTTTGCACTTCTCTTTGTGCTCATTGTTTCACATTTGTTACCTGTATATTAGGTTATGCTTTACCATGTTCTGTCCAGAAATGACTCAGAAACAATTTTCTTACAATGCTGAATTCAAGTTAAAAGTGATCCAATTTGCAAAAGTGAATGGAAATCATGCTGCTCAACGTCAGTTTGGTCCTCCTCCAACTAAGAAAATAATCTGAGGCTGGTTAAGGGAAGAAGAAACCCTACTGAAAATGCCACAGCAGAAGAAAGCTATGAGAGGCAAGTCAAATGACCTGATTCAGAGATGGAATTGAAGATATGGATTGATGAGCTAAGGGCAATTGGAATTCCTGTGTCCACAAAGATGGTTCACATGAGGCAAGAAGAATTGCTGATGAAAAAGAAGTTACTGATTTCACAGGAGACACAACCTGAGGTTCATGAAATGGAATGGACTAAACATGTGTCCACATACCAGACTTGCCCAGGGAGTGCTTGTGGTCAACCACAGGTCAAAGAGCACAGGCAGGAGAGCAGTCAGAACCTCTCTGAAGATAGTTATTCATCATCAAATACAGATGAGGACAAGCTAATGGGTGGCAGTTTTGATGGTGATGAGAAGTTGTATGAATTTTATGTTGAATAAAACTTGAGTTCACTAACTTTATATAATACATTTTTTTTCAAAATTCAAGCCCCCAAATTAAGGTGAATCTTATACATGGGGAAATATGGTAATCTTTCAGTCTCAGATTCTTTAGTCTGTACATGACAACATTAGATTGAATCATCTCTACAGTAGTAATGGCATTTTGTGATTCCACTGTCAAGTATCTCCAGTAATGTGGTTTAGTTAGATCATGGTAGTATTGTGATCAAAATCATTGGTCTGATGGCTAGAAGCATAGAGTAGGAAGGACCTAAAGACCACCTAACCTAACCAATAACTGAACAGAAACCCCCCACTACAACATAATTCATAAATCAGTCCTTTTCTAGAAAATCTCCAATGAATGACTGCTTTTGGAGGCAGGTAACTTTGCTGTGTTCATGGATGGATACAGTTTATGAGACTTAAAGGGGAGTAATTTTAGCAAATTTACCTTAAAAGAGAATAATGACACCCGCATTTCCTTCATTTGAAAAGGGAGGGTGTGTGGTTAGTATACTCACCTTTAAAGAACATTTTTATAGGTCTCAATTTGAATCTCATCTTGAGTTTCTTTCCCCCCCTTCCCTCTATTTTCCTGACTTTGCCCTTTGCAGATACTTTCAGACTCTAGACCTCTTTAACTCAAACCAATTTAGTTTTAATTTTATTTTCTTAATCTCCTGACTAGGTTGTCTGCACAGATTTCTGACTTTGACAAAAACTGCTTATGGGTTAAATCCCTAGCTCAGAGCTGTCCAAAATATGGCCCCAGTTGCCTCATTGTGGCCCACAGTGCAATTTTGTGCAGTCCACCTGTGGGTTTTAATTTTCACAAGTGAAAAAATAAAATATTAATTTGCATGGAATGAATATTTGATTGTTTAATTCCATAACTAAGAAATAATCTCGATGTTAATTTTCTTTGGTGTTTTTAAGCAGTATTATGAATGGAATATATCTCATGGAATTTTCAATCAATCTATGGGTTTGTACGATGCAGACTAGTCAGTATGCACCCACGTTTATACTGTTGTGTTCTCAATTTGTTGGTTTTTGTTTGCTTTTGTGCTTTGTGCCTTTGTCTGTTATATTGATGGGGCTCATTCCCCCACTTTCTAAGAACTTAAGCAACATTTTATATCTAAGAACCTTGGCCCCAGAGCTCTCACAGAGCACTACATCTGCTGAATATGGACTATATTTTGTATTCTAGGGTGTGGCCCTCAAATAATTATTTTATTTTAATGTGGCCCTAATTTAATAAGGTTGAAAAACCCTGCCCAAGCTCACTTCCCTAAATGACAGAGAACATGGATTTCTACTTGTAGAAATTCAGTAGTGAATCAGAAACAAAATATTCTATACATGATGAATGGTTATCATTTATCTTTAAGTGACCCAATAACTTGGAACAGTAACCTTGACAGGGATACTGATTGGCTACTGAAAAGTTATACAATTTGTGGCATCTTTTGCCTAACAAGTTTCCCATTTGGTCTCTCAGTCTCAAGACTTAACTGACAAAATGACGTTAGATTTTTTTTTTTTTGCAAGGCAATGGGGTTAAGTGGCTTGCCCAAGGCCACACAGCTAGGTAATTATTAAGTGTCTGAGGCCGCATTTGAACTCAGGTACTCCTGACTCCAGGGCTGGTGCTCTATCCACTGCGCCACCTAGCCACCCCGATATTAGATTTTTACCATGTCAGTCACCTACTCAAAAAAAAAGTCCACTCATGTCCTAGAGGATACCCTAGGTTTACCTTTAGGATAAAATATATGTTACTTTATTTGGTATTTTAAGTTCTTTACAATTTGACTATAACCTAAATATCCAGACTGGTTACATATTATTCCCCTTGTATATATTCTTGTTCCAGCCAAGATGGTCTATTTGCTATTATTCCTCATACACATGATTCTATTTGGTTATTCAATGCCTGCAGATAGCACCACATGTTTAGAGTGCATTTCCTCTCCACAAATCTCCCCTTTTACTCCCCAAGTTCCTCTCTAGAAAACAAACACTACTTCTAGCTACTATCCATGGAATCAACCCTTGTGGAAATGAGACCTGCCAAATGCCTTTAAAAGTACTGTGGTCCTCACCTCCTTTGCAACTGCAGGGACAAAAAGCCTAAGGTCAAGGAGGATCATTCAATATTCAATATGAGCATGTCCATCTAAGAAATCCATAAGCATTACAAATCAGGGCTTTATTTGTTATTTTGTTAATTATCTAGATTTGAGAAAGTGTTAATAGTGTAGAAGAAACTTAAAAATCATGTGTGCATAAATTTCTTTGTTTTCTAGAGGGGCTTAGTTGTTAAATAGTCCTGTATTGTTCCAAAAACATTGTTTAAACTCAGCAGAAGTTCAATAAAAGTCTTAGGCAGAGAAATCATCTCCAGACTGAAGGCTTGGTGATTGTAAGATAATACTAATAATAATGATTGGCAATCATATAATTTTAAGATTTCCAAAGTGATTTATACCCTTTATCTTCATTGAAACACATAGCACCCCCTAGAAGAATAAGAGAGGAACATTTTTCAAATCTCGTTCTCCTTAGTTTGATCAAATGGGTTGATATTAAAAATAAGATGATCCAGTTTAATAAATAGAAATGATATTAAAGAAGATGCATTGCATCTGTTTTGTTGCTGAGCCCTAGTGGCTAGTGGGCTTTTCTGATTTGAAACAAATACTTCCAATGCTCCATAAGAGTAGGAACTATGAGATAGACATATAGTTCTCAAGTATCATTGCCCATTTACGGATGGAACCAGTTTAATCTTATTGAATAGCATTTTTCTTTTCCCTTGTTGACCTTTTTACATTGAGTGTCATGTTTGAATATCAAATTTTTTTGTTCAACTCTGGTCTTCTCTTCAGGAAAATTTGAAAATCTCATTGAATGTCCATCTTTTCCTCTGAAGAGTGTGCTGAGTAGTTGATTCTTGGTTGTAATTCATGTTCCTTTGCTCTCAGGAATATCATATTCTAGGCCTTTCAATCCTTTAAAGTTGAAGCTGCCAAGTTGGTTGTAATTCTGCCTGGGACTACTTGGTATTTGAATTGTTTCTTTCTGGATACCCATAGTATTTTCTCCTTGAACTAATAATCCTGGAAATTAACTACAATATTCCTTAGCATTTTCATTTTGGGATCCCTTTCAGAAGATGATTGATGGATTCTTTCAATGCCTATTTTACCCACTGGTTTTAGGGGTATCACAAGGTATTTTCCCTTGATTTCTTGAAAGATTTCATTGATTGCTCTTCCATACCATTACTAGGTCTCTATCCCAAAGAGATCATAAAAAGAGGAAATTACCCACATGTACAAAAATATTTATAGCAGCTCCTTTTTGTAGCAGCAAAGAATTAGAAATTGAGGGGATGCCCATTTATTGGGAATGGCTGAACAAATTGTGGTTTATGAATGTGATGGATTATTACTGTTTTGTAAGAAGTCTTGAATGGGTAAACTTCAAAAAAGCCTAGAAAGATTTATATGAACTGATGCTGAGTGAAGTGAACAGAACAGGGAGAACATTAAACACATTAACAGAAACACTGTATGATGATCAACTATGATACACTTAACTCTTCTTAGCAGTACAATAATCAGAGACAATTCTAAAGGACTTGTGGTGGAAACTACCATCCACATCCTGAGAAAAAGTATGGAGTCTGCAGGTAGACCAAAGCATACTAATTTTTTTTAGGTTTTTGAAGGGCAATGGGGTTAAGTGACTTGCCCAAGGTCACACAGTTAAGTAATTATTAAGTGTCTGAGGTCAGATTTGAACTCAGTTCCTCCTGACTCTAGGGCCAGTACTCTATCTACTGTACCACCTAGATGCCCCCAAAGAATACTATTTTTAATTTTTAAAATTTTTCTCTTGCTTTATGTTTTTTCTCTGATGTGTTTTTACTTTTGTTCTGTTTCTTCTTTCACAACATGACTCATATGGAAATAGGTTTACCATAGTTATATATGCATAACCTATAGTAGATTACTTGCTTTCAAGGGGAGAGGATAGTAAAAGGAGGGAGGGACAAAAATGTGGAACTCAAATTCATTTAAAAAATTTTTTTTATTAAAGATTTTTTTTGAGTTTTACAATTTTTCCCCCAATCTTGTTTCCCTCCCCCACCTCCACAGTGGAAAGCAATCTTTCAGTCTACATTGTTTCCATGTTGTACATTGATCCAAACTGAGTGTGATGAGAGAGAAATCACATACTTAAGGAAGAAACAAAAAGCTTAGAGATAACAAGATCAGACAATAAGATATCTGTTTTTTTCCTAAATTAAAGGGAATAGTCCTTGAATTTTGTTCAAACTCCACACCTCTTTATCTGGATACAGATGGTATTCTCCATTGCAGACAGCCCAAAATTGTTCCTGATTGTTGCACTGATGGAATGAGCGAGTCCATCGAGTTTGATCATCGCCCCCATGTTGCTGTTAGGATGTACAGTGTTTGTCTGGTTCTGCTCATCTCACTTGGCATTAGTTCATGCAAATCCCTCCAGGCTTCCCTGAATTCCCATCCCTCCTGGTTTCTAATAGAACAATAGTGTCCATGACATACATATACCACAGTTTGCTAAGCCATTCCCCAATTGAAGGACATTTACTTGATTTCCAATTCTTTGCCACCATAAACAGGGCTGCTATGAATACTTTTGTGCAAGTGGTGTTTTTACCCTTTTTCATCATCTCTTCAGGGTATAGATCCAATAGTGGTATTGCTGGGTCAAAGGGTATGCTCATTTTTGTTGCCCTTTCGGGTTAGTTCCAAATTTCTCTCCAGAAAGGTTGGATGAGTTCACAGCTCCATCAACAGTGTAATAGTGTCCCAGATTTCCCACAACCCTTCCAACAATGATCTGGAACTCAAATTCTTACAAAAAATGAATGTTGAAAACTATCTTTGCATGTAGTTGGGAAAATAAATTAATTAAAAAGAGTAGTGACTGTCTTGTTTTTCTGTTTGCTTACATTGCCATTAGCACATATTTTTGCAAGTGTCTTTGTTGTTTACTTGTTTCAGTTATGCCTCACTCTTTTTGATCCCATTTGACTTTTCTTTGCAAAGACACCAGAATGGTTTACCATTTCCTTCTCTTGCTCATTTTATAGATAAGGAAATTGAGGCAAATAGGATTAAACAACTTGCCAAGGGTCATACAATTTGTAAGTGTTTAAGGGAAGATTTGACCTTAAGTCTTTTGGACCCTAGGTATCATACTCTATTCACTGCCTCACCTAACTGCTCTTTTTGCACATAGTAAGTATTTAATATATGAATATTAAATTCATTCATATGTATTTGGCATTTACTTTACTGTACAAATCTTATTTCTATCTGGTGAACTGGAATTTCCTTGAAGACAGGTAATGTTTCTTTTCTGGGACTTTTTGTAACCCGAAAGTATAACACAAGGTCTTCTATAAAGTATCAACTTAATACGTGCTTATTGATTGATTGATAGCTCAATTTTGCCATTAATGACTGCATTTCAGGCATCATTGATGAAACTGGACTACTACATGATGTACACAATATCTTCATTGTGTACTTATACATCAACAAAAACCTTGATGTTCTGGTAGTATTGACTTTTCATTTGATCTACTTTAATATTTTTAAGATATGTAATTTTATCCTTATGAGAACTTTTTCCAATGCTATATGGTACAGCTCTTTTTTGTTCCCCTTGGTAAATGGTCTTTGTGACTTGTGACCAATATTTAATCACCATGGCCCAGCCAAGTGGTGTTAAATCCTTTGCTGGATGGGTACCGTGATATATGGGACTTTAAAAAATGGTCCTTATTTATTTGCACTTTTCCTGGTTCTGGTTGGTGTGAAGGTTGAGGTAATACAATCTGTTTAAAATTTCCTGTTCCATGATGATGATGAGTTTTTGTTTACATAAATTTTAGAAGTAGAAAGATAAATGGTAGAGGTTGTTTCCAAATACTGTGAAATGATTTATACTAGAAACCCTGACAGTATATCTGCAAAGGTATTTGCAAATGATTTTGCTTCCTAGTAGGACTAGAGATTCTAAGAATGTGTTTCCTTATACATTTCCTCTACATTTCAAGCACTGTTTGAGATTGAATGGTCAGTAATTTCTCCAAGTTGAAGCAATTCATATTTAAAAAAACACTTTTGGTAAAAGTGAAAATATATGTGTTATTTTCTTCTGGCATCCTTTTAAGAACTAGGGACAATTTGTTAATTTGCTCATAGTTATGTTTAATATATTTAAACTTATACAGATCTTTAAAAAAATTCAAATCCTACAGATTAATTTTCATTTCAATTTTTCCCTTAATTTTGAAGATACCACAGATCCTTGGCACAAACATATTTCTCCACCACCTGGTCTTTCATATATCTGGTGAACATAATCAGTAATTCTGCCAAGCATGACTTATTATGAATATCACCCTTGCTGGACCCTTTGTGAATATGCTTTCAGGGACCTTCTTTCATGATGGTCACAAGGACTTTCAAAAGATGGAAGAGTTTTCTTGTGGATATGAGTCAATACCACTTTCCTTGTTTATAGTTACATCCTGAGGCAGTCCAATGGAGTAATGGAAAGAGACCTGGGCCAGTAGCCTAGAGTCTTGGCCCCAAGTCCTAGCTTTGTGGCTAACTCTCCAAGTCAGTGAATTTCTTTGACCCTTAGTTTCCTCTATATAACAAGAAGGGAATTGAATTCAGTGTTCTCTAGAATCACAACTATTTCTAAAAGTTTTTATATCTCATTGACAAATTATCTTAGCATGTTCATAGGACAGAGGGGAAAAAAACCAAGATCAAGGAAGGTTTAAACATGAGCATAGAAGATACCTTTTATATCATATGATTTTAGGGTCCCCTACCAAAAGGCTTCCCTATCTTTAGGATGCTACATTTACCAGCTCCCTGTTATTATAAATTCTATAACTAGAAATTAATATTTTTTTTGGTTTACAATTTCTTGACTCTGGTGAAAATTTGTGAACATTTTCACATTAGTGGAAAGAGAGAGAGAGAGAGAGAGAGAGCGAGAGAGAGAGGAGAGAACAGAAGCTTAGAGTGTTGAAAGAGTAACTATCAGGTAGGAGCGAGTAGGGATGGGTGGGTAGAAAGTCAGGAAGTGTTGAGGAGAGGGAATTGTAGTGGGAAGCTAGAAGTATAGGGGGTGGGGGACTAGAATGAAACCACAACATTTTTCTGAGGTCTAAGGAAAAAAAAGAGACATTTTCCGGGGCTACTGGTTGTACAGTAGAAATAGGCTTTGTCAGACTCAGTGAGAATAAAGCATGAAGAAGGGTGGTGGAAGGAGTCTATATATGGTAATCTGAAAAATGAACCAGACTGACCCCTGAGTCAGTGGTGCATCTCTGTTCCACCTCAGATCACTGTGGGGTTTGGAAATGATGTGCTCTGATCTTTTTTCCTGGCATTTCATATGATCTTTTCATTCCTTCCCAAGGGATTTCATAATTAATAAAGATAAATAAAAGACAGGAAATCTGTAATGAAGTAGAAACCTCCATTTATACCAGATTAAAAAATATATAGAGATATTCAACCCACAAAGTAACACCGTCTGGTGGGATGAGATCAAAGAGGGCAGCCATATGACTTAGCTGGCAAGAGGAGTCTTTTCCCATGCAGTCAACATCCTGCCCCTTTATAGTCGAGACAAGTTAAATAAGGAAGTCTTATGCAGTTCAACAACTGAGTGTGTAATTCTAAGGGAATATGGTCTAAGTTCAAGGGCTCTAGGAGTGTGATTTTAAGTATGGGAATGATAAGCACACATCTGCTTGCATTCATAAACACAGCTCTAGGAGGCCTGGTTTTAAATTACTGCACTACCCCTACTAAACCTCCCCCTAATCCTATAAAGATGTCAGGTACAGATGGGCCTGGAAGGGTTATAGCAATATCTGACAGCCTGGTATCAAATAGCCAGAAATCGTGAGGATTGGGTTGCAACAAGAATATCCTAATCTTGATTTTATTGTTTTCCCTCACCCCACAAGGGGTGGAGTAGATTCAGGGGTGGGCAAAGACTCATTGGATCTGGAGCTGATGTCTGTGTAAGGAGAACCTGAGATGTTGATTTTCTTATTTTGAGGGTTCAACTCAAGAGGCTAGCTACAGGCCTACCACTGTTAGGAAACCCTTTCCTTTTCCATCCACAAATTGCACAAGGAAAGGAGAGCAGCTGTTAGGAACTGGATTGCTGATATGATCAGAAATATCTCTTGTGTGCTGTAGGGAAGCTGAGCAATGACTTTGCAGCTAAAATGACCCTCTAGAATTATTATCTATCAGACCTGTAAGTGCAAGGAAGTGAGGCTGCTCTCTAGTACAGAAGGGAGGGTGGAGAGACCATTGGTATGTCAGACTGTCAGCACTCCCAATGTCAGTGACAGCCAAAGGGATTTATGCTTCCTCTCAGGTCCTCCAATGCCATTGCAGATATACTTAGCAATTACAAAGCTGGTTTGGGAATTTCCCTGGGATGGGCCAAGGCTTGTTTCCAAAATAACACCTTTCAAAACTTACAGAGACTTTTGGAAGTTAGATAATTGTGTGATATTTACAAAATGAAATATGTTCTGTTAATGAAGTTGGGGCAGATGGTTCTGATTCAGAAGCAAATAACACCTTGTGATTCATTAAAGCAAAAATTTTTTTCAAGCCCTTTGCTATCAATACATTCTAGTTTGAATTTTTAATGGCAGCAAAGTTAGAAAGTTCACTCAGCATTTATTATCACAATGCTTTTTTTTAAAGTAAGTTTTCACTATGGTTGTGCCATTGAAGATACTTTTTTTAGGAGCACTGTCATCGCTTTTATTTGAGTTAATAGACATGTATTTACACATAAAAGATCACAAGTAATGCATTCCATGGTGTAAAAAGGAATTTATAATGAAATTTAAAAAATACTCCTTAATTTTTACTGTTTTATAAGTTGAGATGATGACATAATTTTAAAAGATTAAGTATTTTTAAAAATGAAAATACTTGCCACATGTTTTCTGGGCCTTAGATATGAGCATATGTATATATATATATATATATATATATATACTTTTTAAAGTCTCCATTTCTTAAATGATTAAGGGTTAGTGCATTGCAATTCATCAAGAATAGATTTCCCATCTAAATCTCCAAAAAAGAAAAAAACTTTTTTGGAGAAAGATGAGAGGGATATTTGGCTTCTTATGAGGTAGCCCAGGAATGCTTCAAGGCTAGCTCATAAAATTCAGACTGTGTGCTTTGGGCAGAATGAATGTATGATGCCACTACTCCATTTGTTCCCAAACAGGGTTTGTTACTAAAAGGCAGATTGATAGTGTGCTGTAATGAAGAGGTACAGTGAGAGCCTTTTAGTATAAACAGTGTGCTGCTGCTGCCTCTCTGCCTTCCCTAGGAGCTCTGCCAACCTCCCACTCGGAGTCTTCACTGGCCTGGGGCCTGTGATTTTAGCTTAGATCCTTTTCTTCTGTCTTAGGGAACTAAGGCTGCTGACTTCACCAGCTTTTAGAAATCATCAGCATTTGAGATTAAGTTTCTCTCAGGAGTTGAGTTAAATTGTTTTGTGGAGATCCAATGATTCACTAAAATAGTCTTCCCATTTTGACCTTTTGGCTTCTAAGGAAAACAATGTGCTACTTTCTGTGTGTCCTTAATGGGCTACCAACTTGGGAATATGTATGCCTCTGAGATCATCCTTGTTGGCCTGAATTAAACTCCCTCTATTGATAGAATGAATTGTGTGGCTTTGATTCCTAATGGACTATATAGTAGGACCCTACAGGATTTACAAGGCATTGATTAATGATAGCACACCAATAACTATTTTTCTTTTTTTTAGAAACAATCTTCCTGTTTTTTTATCACAGATTATGAACACAATAGGGAGAAATATGCATTGTATACTTTTTGCATATCTTTTAAAAAAGGCTTATTTTAGAATAGGTATTGAGGCACTGAGGTTTCTGGACTCTGTCCAGATTTCTGGTTTTTGAACTAATTGTTTGAAGTCATTGTTATAGCTGTCATTATTTTTTTAAAATTTTTCTTACCCTTTCTCCTTGATAAGGCATTTGAAATTGGAATCTCAGTGATTTTATTGCCACTTAGATAAGGTAATTTTTTTTTCTGTTGCATAAACACTGGTTATATTACCTAGCATACTTGTTAAATGGATGGATAGTTAGACTGGGTAGCCAGTACTGTAACCTGAAATAGGAGAGGCACATATTGTTACTTCAGATGAGGGATACATGGGAAGAGATGTCAAAGAAATGGATTTTTCTTTTCTGTGCTCTGACTTAGGACAAATAAATGAATGACCTCATGGCATGAATGCAGTTCATCTTATTAAGACCAGGAAGAATATATTTGACAGATTTGCCAAAGGAAGTCATATTAAGAGATGAGGCAACTGAGATCCATAGATGCTGACCAAAATCTAATTGGTCATATAGAAGCAAATTCTTGATCCAGTGGCATACTCCAAATCCATCACTTTCTTCTCTGAATGAATGCAATCAAAAAGTCTTAAAGGGAAAATAGGGTGCGGTGGTGGTAAATTTAGATAAACAATACTGTTTATACAAATCTCGTTTATATCAAATCTCATTTTAGTAGAAATGTATTAAATTTGGACAGTAAACAGTGAAATCTAGAATTTTAGTACAAGGAGCTAAGTGTTGACAAAGCCCCTTGGGAATAATGCTCTTGTGGAAAAGATGAAATGAAGTGAACTGGATGTTAGAATAGTGAATTATATTCAGAATTGATTGAAGAGCAAATCAGTAGAGTAGCAATTAATAGGCTCGTGTCACTTAAGCACTGTCTGCCCCAGTTACCTCATCTATAAAATGGGGATAATAACAGTACTTCCCTACCAGGGTGGTTGAGGATAAAATGAAATAATATTTTAAAAGTGTCTCATAAACTTTAGAGCACTAAGTAAATGATAATTATTGTTATTATTATGTTCATTTAAAAAATCTCCTTAAAAGATAGAGATGTCCAAAAGCAGAATTGATTTCCTCAGTATAAATAGTCTGCCCCCTTACTGGAAGTTTTCAAATAGTCTCTGGGTAACCATTTGTCCCAGATAGTTGTAGATGGGATTCCTCCTAGGGTAAGGGTTGGACTGGATGATCTTTGAGGTCTATGCCAACTTTGTGCTTCTGTAAACCTAAGAAATCAACTGTAACTACCCAGAGGGCTGCTGTGTGTATATGTGTGTGTATGTATATATATATATATATATATATATATATATATATATATATACATATGTATATATATATATATTTTTTTTTTTTAAAGAAAATTAGGAAAGAGGGACATATTATTTAAAGTGAATGTAGTATTCTGAAAAGCTAAAGACCAGAAGGACAATTAGGTGGTATAATAGATAGAGAACAGAGCCTGGAGTCAGGAAGATCTAAGTTTAAATCTGGCCTCAGAGAGTTACTAGCTCTGTGATCTGGAGCAAGTCATTCAATCCTATTTGCCTCAATTTTCTTATCTGAAAATGAGCACATCTTTGCTAAGAAAACCCTAAATGAAATCACAAAAAGCCAGATACAAATGAAAAATTACTCAACAACCAATAAAGACCAGAATGAGCTAAAACTTCTGAAAAGTATTAAGGAGAACAAAAAGGACATTTAAAAAAGCATTTGATAGATCCACAAAAAAAAGCAAGAATGAGAAGATGATTAGCTTATATAATGGTTTTAAAAAATATTTAATTTTAAGTCAAAGAAAAGTTTATTCAATAAATGAATGACCTAGATTTAAACCCCATGTTTTAAAAAATTTAAACTTCAACAAGAGGCATTTTATTTCATATCCTTTAGATATTTTGTCCATCTTCTAGAATTTTGTTGCTTTTTATAATCATATTCATTTTATGTTGTTTTAATTCTTATTTCTTTGTTCCATACCACTTCACATATTTTTCCAGATTTCTTTCTATTTTTATTTGCCATGTTAAATACTATAATAATATTATTCCATTCTCTCTGTTTAATCATTCTCGTCAGCTCTGGATTTATAGGATTACAGGATTAAGAGCTAGAAGGGACCTTAGAGATCATCTAATCTGGTTCCTTAATTTCATAGATGAAGAAACTGAGGCCTAGAGAGGTTACGCTTTAAAACAAACTGAATAAGCATCTGTTAGGGAAGTTTACAAGACATTCTCTCATGAGGGTGGTTTTTTGGGCTCTTTGGTCTCTTAAGGAAGCTATAGTTGATTCTGCAAATTATACTTAATTGTTTCTAGATGTTTGTAGCTAGGTGGCACAATGTATAGACAAGGGCCTGGAATCAGGAAGATTTCATGAGTTCATCTTTGTGAGTTCAATTCTGAACTCAGCTGCTTACTAGCTTTCCAGTTTGAAGGGACATCTTTAGTAAAGTGTCCTATGTATTTATAGGCAGCTACATGACACAATGGGTAGAGTGCATGAAGCCAGGAAGACTCATCTTCCTGAGTTCAAATTTCATCTTAGAAACTTACTAGCTATGTGAACCTGGGCAAGTCACTTTGTTTGTCTTAGTTTCCTCATCTGTAAAATGAACTTGAGAAGAAAATGACAAACCACTCTAGTAGTTCTATCAAGAAAACCCCAAATGGCATCATGAGATTTGAACATGACTGAAATGACTGAATAACAAATTATTATTAGAAATGACATAATATGACATAAATCTATGTCTCTATCATCTGTATGGTACAGAATATATACTATTTAAATGTTATCTATTATTATTATTGTTATTATTATTATTATTATAATGATAATAATGTTTGTCCTTCATTCTCGAAGAGGACCATGACAGTAGGGAGATGATGCCATGACAATCACATGAATTGGATCTGAGTGGGGGGGCTGTGCTAGGTCACCAACTCACTTTCTCCTCTGGAGCCATCTGAATCCAGTGACCAGATATGAATCAGGACAACTGGATTTGACCCTGAATGTGAGGCTATCAGGGTTAAGTGACTTGCCCAAGGTCTCTTAATCCTGTAATTCTATAAATCCAGAGTTGTCATTTCCTTCTAGCAAAGGTCTGAGACTGGATTTGAATTCCTGTCCTCCTGACACCAAGGCCAGTGTTATATTCACTCCACCATCTAGCTGCCCTTGCTGTGTGTCAATGATACACATTTCATGGTAAATGAAGACAAGTCACAATTTATCTCTAAAATCAAGCAAAACAAGTCTAATTCCTGTTCACAAACTATTTTCTTTTTTTCTTTATTGATGCCTCTTACTCATTTTCAGGTAAACTCCTCTACTCCCAGCTTCTCCAAAACCTTTTATTGTAAATAAGCTTTCATTTGTACAAGAAAAAAGTTAAGCAAATAAAGATTATTAGCTCTTAGATTGAGAAAGGGGAGGAAGAAGAATATATTTGGAAATGGTGATATGGAAACATGAGAGATATCAATAAAAATAGAAATATATGACATATCCATGTCATGAAAAGACACCAAAGAAAGACTAGTGGGAGGATATTTAGAATTATAAGGGGTGGGGGTTAAATCTACAAGCATTAAATGAAGAAAGAAATTGATTTCTAACAAGTTTGAATATAAAATTATATGTAGGAAGTACTAGATGCTTTTCAACTTCTTTATCTGAGTGGTAAAACTGAATATAATAAAAGTCTATGATTTGTGCTCGAGGTAAATAGAAATTTTCATCATTGTTATGCCTTTGCAAGAAAGATCGAGATTGAAGTTTCACAAATTAGTTTTTATAACTGGGGATTGCAGATATTTTAGTCCTCCAAATGAGTCTCATAATATCAGTGATTTTCAAATCTTAGGAGATGCTTAACTAGGACACAGTAGGATGGATTTAGACACAAGGCATTAATTTTAACTTTGAATTCCCTTGCTTTTGTGATTTTGAGCTTTGGACCTAGCATTATTTCAATCAAATTTATCATACAAGGGAATGAATGACATAGAGGAAATATATATAATAGAAAAGGTAATAGAAACTGTCCATTCACCTTCTTCTATTCTTTCTTGCATGAGTGATTAATTTAGGCTTGAGAAATGTATTTGTTCATAAACTTAGTAAGTTTGTAGTTATCAAGTTTTCCACCATGGTGTTATTGTGATGATTTAGTGTGATGAAGAGGTAAACTCTTTGGGATTCTCAAAAGTTAACCAACAGAGCAAACTTCCTGGAAGAACAGAGGTTTAAGGTATAGCCTTTATAGTTAATTTTTGGGTTCTCTCTTGAGAAGCCTACCTAAATTTAGAAACCAGTTGATGATTTTTGAGGGGTGGAGTCATTGAAGACTATCTGTTAAGCCATGGAATATTCCCCCAAAGTGATTACAGGAAGTACAGATATGTGTTTTTCCTATAAGGGATATTTTGTTTTATCTGCTTATATTTGTCTGTTTTCATACTTTGATTCAGAGAAGGAAAATTAAAAAGCCTGTAATTTGGGACATTGCAATTTTTTTTTATTTTGATGGTTGACTCCTTGTGTGTGTGTGTGTGTGTGTGTGTGTGTGTGTGTGTACATATATATCTTCTGTATTCTGTTTCTAATATAACATTCTGAATAAAAACAGATGTCAGTCAAATATTTATTGATTAAATAGTATTAAGAAGGAGTAGGTTTAAAACTTTTGGATTTTCGGCATAATGAGCACTATTGAATAGAAGCATCAGATTGATTGTATTCCTTTCCTTATGTATAAGCCTATAATTTTGTTGAACAGAATTTGACTTATAATTACAATTCTAGATAGGAGATATAGAGTTTTATATATTGATAATTGTGCCACTTCAAAGGATATGCTTTCAGAGGTTAGTCTCCAAGCATCCAGTAGAGATATCCAAATACTGTGATTATGAATTTTTTACTATTTTGAAATCAATATTGACAGCATATAAGAAGCACATGTGATGACTCACCAATAAATATACATATGAAATACTTGAAAATTCCTTCTTTACTTGAATTAAAAGATAAAATGATAATTTCTGAAGTTTTCTCTAATATACATAGCTCTTCATATTGGCTTTACTTAATACTCAAAGACTGTTACCCATATTTTTCCTAGTTTCTCATCGGAATAGTCTTGTTTACCAAACATCAGAAAGCTGACAACACATTGACATCATATCCTCATGTTTGCTTCTATTCCACTTCAGTTCAAGCAGAAAAGACAGACATAGACTGCCTAGAGATCATCCTCCTATGTGCATTCCAGTGACACTAAGCTAAAGTATGCATTACTGGTCAATTGACTACAATATAGGACCTCTCTGTTGAGGATACTTTATTGGGATTGTTTAGTGTTCTGGATCTCTTATAAATGATGTGGCCCCAAAACCTGGGTGATACTGAAAGCCATATAGACTGAAGATGAGTGTCTTAAGCTTTTAGTGGTGATGTATTCAATCTTTGTCTGGAAAAGGGGATTGGGATCTTCATTCGTGATAAGCAAAATTTTATGTGTCTCCAAATAAGCATGGTTCAACTTGATATTCCTAAAGCATAGTTGTGACCGTGTCATCCCTTTGCTAAAGAGACTTCACTAGCTCCCTATTGCTTCTAGAATCAAATATAATCCCCTCTGATATTTAAACCCTTTTTTAGTTTGACTCTAGCACATTGACTGGTACATACTAAAGACTTAATAAGAGCTTGATAACTTTGGAAGTCAGCACTCAGCAATAGCCCCTTTAAGGGGCTGCTGGTGTAAACTGAAGAATAAGCTTTGTTTGCATAGGTACTGCATAGAAGGGTTTGCCCAGTAGAGCCTGGGCAAATGGAGCTATACCTGAAGGGAAGGAGACAGAGGATTAGTAGAACAGTGCTATCAGAATACAGACAGCTATATATGGCTCATAGGACAGTTAGGTGAAATAGTGGATAGAGTGTTGGGCCTGAAGTCAGGAAGACTTCATGAGTCTGAATGTAGCTAGTGACTCTGGGCAAGTCTCTTATACCTATATGCCTCAGTCTCTTCATCTGTAATATGAGTTTGAGAAGGAAAAGGCAAACCATTCTGGTACTTTTGCCAAGAAATCCCTAATGGGGTCAAGAAGAGTTGGACACAATGGAAATGACTGAATAACAACATATAGATCATAGATTTAGAGCTGGAATGGTTCTTAGGGGTTGGAAAGTTCAACATGTTTATCTTTACAGCCAACAAAACTGAGACCCATAGAAATTGTGACTTGATCAAACTTGAAAAAGCTAAGGAAATATGAAAACTGATGTGAATTTATGTTTTCTGATTCTAATTCAGTGTTCTTTCCATTGTACCATATCGCTTCTCCCACAGGCCTTCGATAGTTCATTGCCACACATAAGAAAAAAGAAAACAACCCTAAGGTCCAAAGTAATCATCTAAGAGAGTAATTGAAGTTAAAATAAAAGTACAAATTCTGACTCATTTTCTGTTCTAATCAAATAGTAAGCATGAAAGAGTGCTTAACAAAATTAAGGGATTCAGAATAATTAATTAAATAACCAAATTGTATTGATTAAATGTTACATTTCAAGTCCTGTGCTAAGTACTGGAAATACAAAGAAACAGGGAAAACATTTCTTGCTCTCAAGGAGCTTATGTCTTGATCCTAATGGGGAGGAAATAATGTGTACAATTGTTATATCCTGGATACATATTGAGTAGATACAAAGTAACCATAAATTTTAAAAAGGAATAAATACTGAGGAGACTTGCAAACAATGACATTTGAATTGAGATGGAAGGAAACTGTGGGTCCTAAGGAGAAGGAGGTGAGGAGAGAGGGCATTCTGGGGAGAGGGAATAGCTCTATTGAGATGGGAGATGGAGCATTGTATGTGAGGAGCAGCAAATAATTTAAATGACTTGTAGAATACTTGGAAGAGAATATGTAAGAAGATTAGAAAGGGACAAGATTTCAAAAATCTTTAAATGCCAAATAGGGAAATTTATATTTGGTTTTGGAGGTAATGAGGGAACCCCTGCAGCTTATTGAATGTAGGAAGCATTCAGATCTGTACTTCGGCAGTTTGTAGAGGATGAATTGGTATAGGGAGAGACTTAAAGCAAGAGGACCAAGAAAGAAGCTCTTGGAAATAGTTGAAATGAAAAGTGATGAGGACCTGAAATGAATTGGTTACTCTGTGCCTGGAGAAATGGGATATATGCTAGAGATTTCGTGGAGCTAGAAATAACAAAATTTGGCCCCCAAAGTGATATGTTTAGTGATAGAGAATTTGAGGACACCAAAGGAGCAAATCTGCCTGACCCTTGATTTGTTGGACTGGGTGCTTTCCAAGGAACTGGGCATACACCCTGGCTCCTTTCCAGACTAACAAAGAGAAACATGAAGAGAAATGCTTCTGGATGCAGAATATTTCAGTGGAATTGGGATGAAGGAGTAACAGACATGGTTTTTATTTTCCATGATGCTATAGACTTGCTTTAAGATCTCAGGCAAAAGATTAACCCACATTTTCCTACCCTTTCATTGAAATCCTGTAAATTAGTCTTAGAATTAATATTTTTGGGCTCAGTCAAGTCATCTAGTTCCAAATATAACTAATCACATATCTTTTATAAAAGATTTTGAAATATCTTGATGAAATACAGGTTTCTTAATGTCTATGGTATGCTCCAGATCTACCCATCCAGTAACCATATCAAAAAATGAAATTATGTTAGTGTATCATGAATTGTTCTTAATGACCCGTACTGAAGCATGGTGATCACCCATTCTTTTCTAAATGCTAACAAACCACCCATGTAATAATCCACTCCAGAATTTTTTTCTAGGAATTAATGTCAATTTTAAAGGTCTGTAGTTTCCAGAATCTATCTATCTCTATTACAAAAATGGGATAACATTTTCTATCCTGTGCTACACTGTCAGTGTTCCAATAATGTCATCTGTGTATTCATCAGCTATTTTATTATGCACCTACAAGTTGCAAAAGACTTTGCTTTGTGCTAAAGGTATATGAAAGTAATCTTTAAATTTACATCCCCCATCCCCTAAAATATAATTTGCTTGAACCAGGCCATTTGAATTAATTTAGGGGCAGTTACATTACCCATTTTCTACTATTTTTTTTCCAGCCTGAAGATTATCTTCCTTGATAGAGAAAACAGAAACAACATTAGGGTTGAATAATTCTGCTTTCCTCTTAGTCCTTTTAAAACCCAAGGGAGTATTCCCAACCTAAGAGAATCATATAAGTCCAGAAGACTGCATATGTGTTCCTAGCAAAGGAAGAGGTTCCCTGGAGAGGGAAGAAAAATATGCTAACTAATGATCTGGTGGCATTAATCCCATGTCACAGGGCAGCTTCCTGGAAACCAAAGTATTTGAGTTCCTGGTGGAGTATGGTGGAAGTTCTAATAGGAAAGATGGTACAGATGATTAATCCATCAAGAGATAGGCTTGAATGAACTTTTGTCACAGTCTAGAGTTGCTGAAATGTCATGTTGCCTCATAAAACATATGTCACCACATACTGGTGCTTTACCCAGCTGTAGGAACACTGAAGTTCCACACTGCTCCAGGAGAGGAACACATATTCAAAGACTAAGAAACTCCCCCAGCAACCAGAAGTCCTCTTTCCTATCACTTTGTTTTTCCAGTATAGATGGTGGTTTAAATCTTTTTATTTTGATTTTCACTAAGAAGGCTCAAGGACACTAGTTAGTGCTTTTTCCATTGATAAAGAATGTTTTCCTTAATGAAAATGTAAGAAAGGACAGGCACCTTTCACAAATAGACCACAGATATATATACAGAAGCACAATTGATTGAGAGGTATAGAGCATATAAGACATGACTGAAATGTAGCATTAGTTGATTTTTAAAATGCATGGATTTTACAAAAACTATTCTCTGTCTTACAAAAGCTTTCAATGTAATGGCTAGCAACAATAAAAATAACAATTATCTTATTTAACTTTCAACACCTTTTCTTGCCTGTTTCCCCTATTGATGGAGGCATTGATGATAAGTAAAATGGCTAAGTAGTGAGCAGCTGAAAGGAGGGGGAGGAACTAGATACTTTAGAAAATGGCTAATTGGCTTAATAAGGTTGACTCTAATGGAAAGACTTCCTGAGTCCCTGTGGGAAATGAGCATCAGAAGATGGATAAGAAGTAGGGGAGTAAGAAGAGAGCTATGGAGCAGAAAGATGAACAAACAACATAAAACTGTGATACCAAACTTCACGCTTGAAGGCTTGGCCCTCCCTTCTTTCTTTCCTAATTTTTTGCCTTCTTTATTTCTCCCTTCCTTTATTCTTTCTTTCCTTCCTCCTCCCTCCCTACTTCTTTTATTTCTTTTTCTTTTCTCTCTCTCTCCCCCCTTTCCTCCCCACCTGATCTTGAATTCTAACAGTTGGCTTTTTGGAAGTCTGTTGGCTAAAAATTATTTTCTGCTTCATTCTTAGTTATTTGATGAGAGTGCTATTAGAAGCTGGTATTTTCCAAGATTTTTCTAAAATTGATGTTATCTGTTTTGGCTTCATTTTTGGACATACTAATGATGAATGAAATGTGTATTATACATATTTTGTTAACTTATGGTCTTTCTTAAATTTGTGAAAACATTCCTACTTTTGTTTTCTCCCAGCCACATTTTTATGCATCTCTCTGTTGTTGAAAAAAAAATTCTAACAAGTCACCCATTATATTTAGATATGATGAGGCTCACTGAACCTATTTTTTGCCTTCCCATTAGCTCAGAATAATTAGTTATTCATCTTTTAAGACAAGGAGCAAAAGGCTTTTTGGTTTAACCCCCTGTTTGTTTTCAAGCAGGCCTCTAAATTTTTAGATTTTTTTGGCTAAGTCAGAAATCTTAGAGACCGATTTAAAACTCGAGTACATAAAAATGTGTCAATAGTTCAGGATGACTGATAGCCCCCCTTGTAACCAAAGCCACCTGCAATTTTTTATCGTCTTGCAGTATAAGCCATCTTGAACAGATAATCAATTCTATTGCACAAACAGTCACTTCTGTTCACCAAGGAGGCCCTCCCTGTGTCCCCAAGCAGAAACATTGCAAAAATCAATCTGCACAGTCCAAATGATCAAAAATTCTTGAAGATATTAGGGCTTTTTTGAAATTAGTCTTTAGTTCCTATTTATGGATTAAACTAGGATATAGAATTTCCATGTAGTTTAATATATCCATATATATTATAATATATTATGAAGATGTGCAATTTAGTAAAATAAAATACTACTGTCTGAATCTGGCAGGATTTTAATATCCTATAAAGGATTAGATACAAATTTATTTTTTTCTTGCTTTGAAAAATTCATCAGAAGGCAGTGTAACAACATGTTAACACAAGGAATTAATATTTTTCCAGATGCTTTCTACATTTCTGTAAATCAAAAACTATTGCAGTCTGAGTTTAAAATAAATACTTCTTAAGGGCAGGAGGTTATTCTGCTGTAATGTATGCTAATGTATTTGGCTGATTCTGATAGTAGCAAACTGGCTTTCAGACAGCTTCATTCAGAGATGCTGTTTATGGTGCATCTTCCCAATTTTGGCTTTGGCCATCACAAGTATTACCAGTTAGGTTTATAGTATGTAATGCATAAATCTGTGACTTAGACACATCACATTAATGTGATGCAAGGTTTCATTGTAATTTAGACATGGGATAATATTATTATAAAAAACACAACCTGATGTCACTCAAAAGCTCAGCTTTTGGTATATAACTAGAATCTGAAAGTTATAAGATGCTACTTGGACCAGGGTACCTTAATGCCACTCTTCTAGGGAACTTTTTTTTGGGGAAAATGCTAAAATGTAAAACATTGTTTTGCAGTGATGGTGTACACATTAAGGACATTGCCAGATTCCATTTAGTCAGTTAAAAACATGGTTATCTAGCTAAAGAACAGTCACCTTGACCAATGCTAAATCTCAATACAGTATATTATATGCTTTCTGAGTTAAAACAGGAAATGAGGTTGAAAAACATGAACTTATCAACTTAGAAAACTGAATTTTCATTAGTTACAGATTAAGTCAGGATTTGGTGGCCCTGGGTTTTCCATTGATCAACTGTGACTTGACCAGGAGCTGTTAGTAATTGGTCAGTTTTCTTTCACATATCTTACTTGCACCAGCTTCCTAGAATAATTTTCTAGTGATCTATGCACTTCAGAACAGAGCCAAAGCATCTCTGCAGATGACTTAAGTCCTCTCTCCCACTACAGTAATATTAGGAGGTGGCTTTTTAAAGTTTCCAGAGTGCTTTCGTTCCATCCAGGTGGGTGGCACAAATAATGGTATTCCCATTTGACAGCTGAAAATATTGAAACTTTGATAAGGGATATTATTCAGTTTGTAAAGTGTCTCTGGTGAGATTTACATTCAGATCTCTTCACTATTACACTAATAGCCCTATGGTGTTAGTAGTTCAGATTCAATAGGCAACTAAGTTCCACAGTGATTAGTGTTCGTTTGCTTTTGACTTTATCCTCTAGCCAAATAGATATCTGTCTTCCATGTTCCAAACTCATGGACTTCCCCCAGGCCTATTTTAGGGTTTGGAATTCTGGCTCCTAAAGATTTGAATGTTTTACAAGGGCCAATGGGAGGCTTATTCTTCTTGGGGAAGCTTGTAGCTTTGCATGCTAAACGGAAATCAAAACTGCTTATCAGAAACATCTTCATAATCCATTTGGAAATGAAGAATTCAGTCTGCTCTACTTCCATCCCCTCAGGAAACTACACCAAGCTGAAATTCTTCAGTCTGGACTTGTTCTCAAGGTCATCCATGTAATTTTTTCCCCCAAGTCTCACAGTCCTTAGTATTCTCAGAGATAATCGTGCCAGGCCCATCAGTCATTATCTCCTAGTCCTCAATTTTCTTTTTGGGCTTCCTGCAATTTTAATCCCAAGTCTCTGCAGCTCTTTTCCATGGAGGCTTAAGTGGCCCAATTTACAACCAATTTTCAACTAATATTGGCTGCGTTCTTTTAAAATAAATCAAATAGCACTTGCTATGCAGGCTTTATACCTTCAGACTTAAAAAAAATCAAAGGCATGGAAGCAGGGCTTTAAAATAATGCTTTCAAAAAATATAAAGATATGAGAGATCTTTTGAAATCTATGCTAGATGTTTATTTCCTGCTGGGCTTAATTTTTGAATCTAGTGCTATCATTAACTGATGGGGGAAGGGAGACTAGTCTCCCTTTTATCTCTGTACCCATGTTGTAAAAATTCTCATAAAGGAAAATGGTTGTTTCTGAATGTGCTTGTGTGTGTTTGTGATTGTGATTGTGTATTGTGTGAATGTGTGTGATGTGTATATGTGTGATTGTGTATGTATGTGTGTGATGTATGTGATTGTGTGTTTATATGTGTATATATGTGTGAGATTGTGCTTTTATGTGCATGTGGTTGTGTGTGTGTGTGTGAGATTGTACTTTTGTTTGTATGTGGTTGTGTATGTGTGGGATTGTACTTGTGTATGTATGATTGTGATTGGGTGTGAGTGGGATTGTGATTATGTATGTATATATGTGTGTGATTGTTATTGTGTATGCAATTTTGTTTGTTATTCTGTGTCTGTAATGTGGTATGTTCAGGGAAAAGTAGTTGAAAAAAAATCCCATCTTCCTGGGGTCTGTTTTCTTCTGACCTCCTTTAGACTCCTTATCTCTGGCCCCTTCTGTCAGCTGATCCAGCTCATGTCTGCTGACATATGAACCATGCAAAGCTTCTTTTTAAAGAGATTTTAATTCCTGCTCGACAGGCTAGACTGAAGCTCATGAGTGACAGTAGGTTTTTGAAAACAAGAGTGAAAGCTGGGATGCACCTGGTATTTCATTGAATTCTGGATTTTTTTTTTCCTTTAAAAATCCAAGCTAGTTAAAAATCTAAGCTTTAAGTAATAAAATGAGGCTTAGATAGTCAGAAGCAGAGCACTAAAGAAAGAGATCCACCATTTTGGTCTTCTCAGAGACCTCCGTATTTTTCCCTAATCCATCTTAAACCTTTTAAGGCATTTTATGGTTTTCCCTTTGCAGTCTTAACTCATTTCCTTGAAATTTTTTCTAGTCTGAAATTTCATCCTTAATTAGGTCCTGTTTTTTTTCCTCAGTATCTAAGTATCAAATCTCATATGTTATATATAAGACTTCTCACTGCCCCTAAGATGTTTGGGTGAAACAATCCCTTCATCTGTAATATCCTGGAACAAAAGAGTGAGGTAACTAGTGACTGAGATAATCTTAAATACTATGAGACCCAGTTCCAAAGCACAATGGGGTGATTTAGGTACTAGCCTGAATTAATTGCCTTTTGTGAATTTAAGTTGAACTATTAATTTTAATTTATCAGCCATAACAGATTTATTTCATGACAACTGAAAACAAGAACAAAACCAAAGGAAAGTTTTTCATGGGAGTGTGTGTGGGATACATCTTTTCTATTTACTTATTTTTAATCAAATTTTAATTTTTTATTAACCAACATTTATTTTCTAATTCCCTACATCTTCCTCCCACCCCCAAAAGGAAAAAAACCCCCAAATCTGTGTAAGAAATGTTTATTATCAAGTCAAACAAATTCTTATATTGGTCATGTCCAAAAATGCATAGTATAATATTTCAGAGAAACTTTGAAAGACTCATATTCTCTTTTAAAAAGAGTATTAGTATTTTATATTTCCATAGCACATTGTGATTTTTAAAGTCCCTCCATATACAAAAGTAATGATATTATCTATTTGATTTGCTTAACAAATTGATGTAGTAGGTAAATCATAATTATGGAATTGTAAAGAGCTTCAAAAGCCTTTAAATCTGACTAAATCATTTTACTGTTAAGAATACCATATGACAGGGAAACTGAGGTACTGGATGATTTGTGACTTCATTAAAATTATTCGGCAATATGACAGAATGGATTGAAAACCAGCCTTGGAGTGTGAATAATCTGGGCTTAACTTCTGTCTCTGTGTGACCAGGGTAAGAGACTAACTCTTTGTGCTCAGACAGCTTTCTAAAATGATAAATTGCAAGGTAGTTGCTGATCTGCATCGATAGAATAAGTTTCTTCACTGGGAGTTCCCTAAGGTAACAGGGCAAGCTTTAATCCCTAGAGCTTTATAGGACTCACAAGTCTGAACAAAACCAAGAAAATTATTAAGAGCTTTCAAATACATACATACATATATATATATATATATATATATATATATATACACACACACACATACATACATACATAAAATCATAGTAAATATTAGAGCAAATGTTTTAATGTGGCACACTATTTGGAAAGAAAGATGAAGAACTAACTGTTAACATTGTTAACTGTAATAAATTTTCTATTATCTTGCCCAGTCAGACAAAGGGGTGTTGGGTTTGATTAAATATCTTGTTTGAAAAAGTTATTATTTCTACACACTGTGGATTACCAATTTTCTGAGAAATAGGAAAAAATAAAATGCTTACAACTTAAATCATGCTGGACACAATTGAATCTTTCTTTGATTATTTAGGAAGTATTTGTGAATCTTCCAGTACTCTAGATTCATCAGGTCTATGAATTATCAGTACTAGTAGAAATAAGGCTCCAGGAAGTTGAATTATGGTCTATATGTCATATATCTAAATCTATCTATCCTTTATATAATATGTATATTAGATTAACACTTTTTGAAGTTATCTATCTTGTATACCTCAATGGAAATACAGAATTGAATCCTGATATTTTTACAAACAAAAGCGTGCTAGCTCTTTATAATAGACTTCTCTTCCCCCATTACCAGCTCTAAGTGGCATTAGGGTTTTGTCTTTTATTCTTTGTGAAGTTGCTTTTGTTTTTATTCTAACTATCCAGTAGGAGGAATAGTAGTCAGTTTTTTTAAAAAATATACTCAAACAATAACAAGGAAAATAGGATCCAAGCAAAATAAGACACACACACATACACACATACACACACATACACACATACACACAGAGCAAATTTGGAGAACTAGGAGACAAGGAAAAAAGTTTATTCTGGTATCATTAAAGAACAGACATGACAGCTAGGGGTTGTTTCAGATTTATATACTGAATGCATAAGCAAATTAACTGAAATGAAGCTCAATAGCTCAGTAGCTATTACTTCCCATGAAGTAGGTTGAAATCTCTCCATCCTAACCCCCTGCACTTGTGCATATCCAACTATTACTATTACTACTACTACCATTATTGCTCCTGTCACTACTGCTGCAACTACTATTATTACTGCTGCTTCTCCTACTATTGCTACTCCTCCTGCTGTTAAGTTCACTACAAATGGTACAACTCAAATACAGGGCTTTCCTTGAATCTTCTTGCTAGTATAATGTGGATAGGGCCACTGGATCTGAAATCAAGAAGACCTGAGTTCAAATTTCATTTCAGAAACTCACTAGCTTAGGGTCACCAGGCAAGCCACTTAATCTCTGTCTGCCTCAGTTTTATCATATGTAAAATGGAAATAATAATATCACCTATCTTCCAGGGTCATTGTGAGGATCAAATGAGGTAGTAATTGTAAAGCACTTGTCTGTCACATACATAATAAAAGCTATGTAAATGTTAGCTATTTTCATTTTTTATCATAAGTATCTTTGATGCCATTTTTCATAACCTTGTTCTGCCAAATTTCTATTCATTAATATGCTGCACACCAAATATTTACTTCTTCATTGCCTTTTAAAGAGGTCCTCAATATCAGTTCTTTGACCCCTATCTTTTATAACTCATTCATAAGACATCACTGGAATATTGGTATTAAAACGATGAACTTTTCTTTCAGCATCATTAAAAGAACTGAGTAGTTACTACAGTGTGTGGCACACAATAGGCAATTGAAAATGCTCATTATTTGATTATCTGATTAATTTTATCATAGTGCCATGAATAGAAAAAGGGAAGTGAGAATCTGAACAAGTTTAGGAGAAGGTTACTGAGTTTGAAATGTCAATAAGGTTCTGTAATTGGAGATATTTTAGCAGATATTTGGAAATATGGTACTGAAGTTCAGGACTATGATAGATACAGCAATTATTGAATAAATAGAATTTATGGCTTTTAATTTTTCTTTATTCAAGAACCCTGTATTAAGCATTTGCTGTATTTAAAATATTGTGCTAAGAGAGATTAGAGATAAAATGATCTTGGTTCCTGTCTACATGGTACTTATAAACTAGAAGTTTTATGTTAATTGTAATTTAAGAGATTATTTACAATTAATTAAAATTTGCATGTACTATGAACCCTGTGTTATAAGTTTTGCTTGTGGTTGCATCAAAAATCTATGATAAAAACCTAAGTAATGTTTAATGTTATTAGGAATTTTCTCCATCATATCTTTATGTTAACTGGTATTTTCATCTGAAAATAACTTATGTCAAAAATACTTGGAATCATCTGAAAAAGGTTCATGTTTCAGCCTTAGACATTTGACACTTACTAGTTGTGTGACACTGGGCATCACTTAACCCCAATTGCCTTGCCCCCACCCAAAAGTTAATATTCAGTCTATTTGTTTTGTTATTTGTTTAATTGCTCAGTTCTTCAAAAACTGTTCATCTCTATATGATATATGTGTGTTATATATACGGCTATCCTTTATTATTGTTATATAATAATGATAAAAATAAAATAATAATAATAATATACACTTAACCAAATAACTGGTTCTCTGATCATAGTGGATAATGAGCTTACTATGAGAACCATGCTAAAAGCTTTTAAGCTTCCAAATTGTGTCACACTCTTCTAGTTTCAACATGTGAACTAAGTTTGGTTTCATTTAATATTCTGACAAAATTGTGTCCAAAGGAAAATGGTTATTTACATTAATGATTGGGTAGTAGACCTTTTTGGAATGATCTTCATTTATAGTAATTCATGAAACTTTCTCTGAAGTATAATTTCATATGCAGGCATCTATAAACCAGTTAAAATATGAAATGGCCTTCAATCCTGTGAGGTCCCCACTGGTCCCAGGATGATTCATAGGATGATAGGTTTAGATCTGGGATTTGCTTAGAGACCATCCAGTCCAGAGCTAGATTTGGCCTCAGCCCTGGCCTGTAGCTTGCCCCTGTAGATCCCCGTGATTATAAATGTCCCTCCAGAAGAAAATTTGTCTATGATATTAAAATATTATGAATGAATGCAAATGAGAGAGGAGAAAATATGTCAGTTAGCTTTGACTATAATGAATTTTAAGTGGAATATAATGGGTCCTTATGGAATGTAAAATACAAGTTTATAGAGCAAAAAATTATCCTTAGTTTATGCTCTATAAAAAAATTTCAAAAAACAGGCAGCCTGCAGGTTGTAGTTTGACCATCCCTGACTACTCTACTCCCAATATTTACTGGATTCAGAAACTGAAGTTCCCAGAAGTTGTTAGTTGCCTAGCATATGGTACTAATGTGTCAGAGCCTAGAGATAAACTCAGGTCCCTTAGCAGTATGTCCAAAATTCTTTTTACTATATGGTTGATTGTGGTGCAGTGGTACAGAAGGGAGATAGGCTATGTTAGAGATCACAGTAATTAGACCATCTATAAAAATTTATATCTGCAAATATTTAGACAAACTATTATCATCACTTTTTTAAAAAAATGCATTTCCTTGCAGAGCCTTGTTTTTTTGTCCCAGTCCTAGAGGTCTTTACAGATATTGGCCTTTTGAAGATTTGTTTAATCTTGATCCATGCCTGGATCTACAGCAAATTATTCTATAGTTAAGTCTGGTTTTGCCCTAAGATGATATACTGATCCTTTATCATTGTTCTAGTTAGCATTTAGGCCTCTATCCAGTTTCCTTTCTACTACACCATATAACTACTAATGATATTGATTTTGAATATATTGATAATCATAATATGACTATAATCTTACCTACTGTCCTGAATGAAGTATGTTGGTTACATGATAAGTTGTAATAAAAAAAACTTAAGCTGTATTTTTATATTTCAGGAAAATTAATATTTTATAATAAAGCAAGAGCCTCATAGATTTTTTCTTTGACATGAGAGATCTAAAACAGTTGACCTTTGTTTACAGGCAGAATGCATTTGCTGAAGAAAACTACTTCATTGCTCTCTACAGAAGAAAATTTGCCTGTGATATTAAAATGTCATGAAGATGTGCAAATGAGAGAGAAGAAAATATGTCAGTCAGCTTTGACTATGGTGAGTTTGAAATGGAAAATATTGGGTCCTTATGGAATGTAAAATACAAGTTTATAAAGCAAAAAAAGGTGAAGAGAATTGCTATGAGATAACTGATTATCCATTGTATTCATTACTCTCACCCTTGGATTTTCTTTCTCTGCTTTTGGACATTTTGTGACACTGCTATCACATGGGTGTAAGAGTACTAATTATACAATTATAGATGTGAGGCCTTAATGTACCTTAGAAACCTAGAAACATTATTTTTTTGATTGTACATGTTTTGTGCACCACTAGATTGTGACCTTCTTGAGGACAGATATTAGTTTTATTTTTCTTTGTATGGGAAGGGATTAATGCATACTTATTAATTTGACTTGACATAAACTATGAGTGGGGTGTGCTTCCACACATATTGTGTAGCAAAAATTACCATTGACCTTTCTTGAGTGGAAAAGGAAAAAAGGGATAGTTGTAATATTTGCTGCAGGCTTGCTTCCATACCTTGTGCCTGATGCTTTAGAGATCTTCTGATTCAATTCCCTCATTTTATACTAAGGAAAATGAGGGCCAAAGAAATTAAATGATGTGTTCAAGATGACATAGACAGGACTAGGATTTGAAACAGGACTTTTGACTCCAAATCTATTAAGCTTTCCATTCCACTGTACTGATAAATGTTTTAAAGAGAGTAAAGTTATTGTAAAAATAAAGTTTACAGATTATTTTTATACTTCAGTACTAATTATCTGTGTGATTTTGTGGAAGTGACTTAATCCCTATGGGCCTCTTTTTCTTCAATTATAAAATTAAGGTGACAGCCTAGAGTACATCTAAGGCCCCTTCTAGTTTTAAATCTATGATCCTTCAGAGTAGGACTTTAAGAGAAGGTTTTAGAACCCAAATAGGTCAAATATTGACTTCCAAAAGTCAAGGTCATGACTTTGGGGGTAAACATCTGAAGAACCCGCTTACAAATTGACTTAAAACATAATGAAAAAAATCTATTATCCATGCTGGCATTATTTTCAGAATATTGTGTATTTAACTGGTTTTATTAGTGAAAAGGTACAAGTGAAACTGATTTTTTTTTAAAGTTTCAATCTCTATTAATCTCTATCTTTCTGGTTCCAGACTTTTTTTCCCCCTCTTGGTCCTAATTCTTATCTGTTATATTTCAGCACGAATGATGTTTAGTCTTTGGTTTTTCTCAGTTCCTATTGTTATGGTCAAGTTTTCTTTTGGGGGGTCTACAGGGTTTGTGACATTTCCTTTCATTTTCACATATGGAACTCAACTTAATCTTTACCCAGTGGTTAGTAATTCTTGATTACCTATATATGAATGAAGATCAGATACTTCTCTTCTTCAGAATCTCCATGATTTCACAGGTGTGATGTCATTTCACAGATACAGGCTTCAGCCCTTTCCCACCTTAAAAGATGATCTTTGTGGTCTGACCCTACCAAAAATTAAGGCTAGTACCCAACCTGGTGATGTAACCTTGCAAACTTAGTTAGACAGGTTCTCAGATGGCATACCAGTTCATCCCTTCATTTTATTAATAATAATAATACTTGAGACCTAGAAGGTATAACTGACTTTTCTAATAGGTTCACAGATTTAGTTTTTTTTTTAAATTAGGAGTGAAACAAGAATTCCCATTATCACCACTACTATTCTTTTTTTTTAAATTTATTTTCATCCATATGCAAGTTCATATTTTAAGTAATAAAATATCCTTCCACCTTCCTTTCCCACCCCCTTCCCCTCAGCAGCAAATAGGTTAGCAAGTCCATACATATTTGATAAACATGTCTACAGATTATTTATTTGTGGTATAAAGAATTAGGATTAAGGGAAAGAGATACATGTAAGAGATAATTTTTATAAAGCATTCATTAGATTCTAAAGGGTTGTATTTGTGTGTGTCTGTGCACACACGTGTGTGTGTGTGTGTGTGTGTGTGTGTTTCATTTTTCTTCTTCTGGATAGGGATAACAGTTGTCTTAACTCTCTGAATTGCTAAGAGGAACTGCTTTCCCTCAAGGTGGTTCATTTCACAGTGTTGTTGATGTGTACATTATTCTCTCAGTCTTACTCCCTTCACTCAGCATCAGATCCCATGAATCATTCCATGCTTCTCTAGAGTCCAATTATTTATGGTTTCTTATCAACAAGAGTATTCTGTAGTATTCATGTACCATAACTTGTTTAACCATTCCCCAATTGCTAGGCATCCCGGTTCACAGATAGAGTAAGTAGCAGACCTGGGCTTGAACTAAATCTTTGACTCTTAGATGAGTACTCCCCATCCTCCTTTTGCAGTAATGAATTAAAGTTAAAAATGCTTTTTTCTTTGTGATTCAATAAATGTTTCTGTTCTGTAGTTTTTCAAGTTGTGCTATATTTGAGTTAGATGGTCATTCCTTAAATGATATTTTCAGCAAATTCTAGGAAACCCTATTGTCTATGTTTTGGATAGCCTTCTGGAATGAGATGGAATGGGGGAGGGAGGGAAGGACAGAAGAAAAACAAATGTAAGTTGGACTCAGATCAGTGAGATAATGTCTAATATGGCCAAAATGAATTTGGCAGATGTTGTTCTCCTATTTTCCCACTCTAGAGTTCACATGTTGTAACTTGGAATCCTACTTGCATTTTTTTCATACTTATATTTTTATTCAATTTTAGTAACTAAACTGTATCTTTGGATTATAGCCAGGAATGAATATCGAGGAAAAGTTTTGATGTGGATATCTGAAGGAAGAATATGTTAGCATTAATATTTTCCCACTCCCTTTTTTATTTCCCCTACCCCAGGGATATGGAACCCCTAGTTAATGATGAAGAAATCCTTTTCATTTACCCTAGCTGTCTTTTTCTCATCCACCTGAACTCTACTCCCCTTGTGAGTCACTCAAAATCTGTCTGATCCATCTGGAATTCTGGCTCTAAAATTAACAGTGTTTTTATACTATACCTTTCTCCCTCTCATTCCTTTCATCTT